>NW_007246697.1:1068042-1085308 GCF_000164805.1 Carlito syrichta | reverse complement strand
CAATCCACTCACCTCAGCCTCCCAAAGGCGCGGGATTACAGGCTGAGCCACCGAGCCCAGCTACAGGTGTCTTTTTGATAGAATGATTTATATTCCCAGGAAAGGGATTGCTGGATTGTATGGAAGGCCAATTTTTAGTTCTTTTAGAAATGACCACACTGCTCTCTATAGTGGTTGGACTAATTTGCACTCCCACCAACAGTGTAGAAGTGTTCCCTTTTCACTGCATCTACAACAGCATCTGTTGTTTTTTAATGTATTATTGATAGCTGTTCTTCCTGGAGTTAGGTGGTGTCTCATTGTAGTATTTTGTAGTATTTCTCATTGTCTCAATGTAGATCTGCATTTCTCTGAAGATTAGTGAAACTGAGCATTTTTTCATGTGTCTGTTGGTTGCTTGTGTGTCTTCTTTTGAGGAGTGTCTGTTCATGACCTTTGACCACTTTTTAATGGGGTTGTTTATTTCCTTTCACTTCATTTGAGTTCCTTATACATCCTGGATGTTAGGCTTTTGTCAGATGCATAATTTGCACATATTTTCTCTTTACTCTCCTGATAAAGCTTTTGCTGCGCAAAACTTTTCGGGTTGATGAGATCCCACTTGTCTATCTTAGCTTTTGTCACATTCACTTTTGGGGATTTGTTGAGAATTTGTTGCCTACTCTGATGTGTATAAAGGTGTTTTCTATGTTTTCTTCTAAGATTCTTATAGTTAGAGGTTTCATGTTTAGGTGTTTGATCCATTTTGAGTTGATTTTTTTGTATATGGTGATGGATAAAGGTACAATTTCAGTCTTTTGCGTGTGGTTAGCCAGTATTCCCAGCACCATTTGCTAAATATGATCTTTTTTCCTCTAGTGATTTTTATTGGTGGCTTTTTCAAAGACGAGTTGGTTGAAAGACCATGTTTCTCCTTGTGAAATCTCTGTCCTGTTCCATTGGTCTATATGTCTATTCTTGTACCAATATCAGGCTGTCTTAGTTACTGTAGGTTTGCCTTCTTTTTAATGGGGTTATTTGTGTGTTTGTTTTTCTTGCTGAATTGTTTGAGTTCTTTGTAAATTCTGGATATTAGTCTTTTGTCAGATATATACTTTGTAACTATCTTCTCCCATTCTGTAATTTGCCTGTTTGCTCTGTTGATTATTTCTTTTGCTGTGCAGAAGTTTTTTAGTTTAATCATCACTTGTTTATTCTTGCTTTAGTTGCATTTGCTTTCAGGTTTTTAACTATAAACTCTGTGTAGTCTGATATGCCTACGAGTTTTCCTAGGTTTTCTTCTAGTATTTTTATGGTTTCAAGCCTGACGTTTAAGTATTTAATCTATTTTGAACTAATTTTTATACATGGGGTGAGATATGGAGCAAGTTTCATTTTCCTGCATGTAGACATCCAATTTTCCTAGCACCATCTTTTGAATAGGATATTCTTTCCTCAGTAAATATTTTTGTTAGGTTTGTCATAGATAAGTTGGGTGTAGGTATTTGGGTTTATTTCTGGATTCTCTTTTCTGTTCCATTAGTCCATGTATCTGCTCTTTTATAGTTTTAGTTACTACAGCCTAGTATAATTTAAAGTCAGGTAATGTGATGCCTCCAGCTTTGTTCTTTTTGCTTAGGAATGCTTTGGTTATTCTGAATTTTTGGTTCCATGTGAATTTTTAGATTTTTTTCCTAATTCTGTGAAAAATGATATTGGTAGTTTGATAGGGATTGTACTGCATCTGTAGATTACTTTAGGCAATATGGTCATTTCAATATTGTTGATTCTTTCAATCCATGCACATAGGATGTTTCTCCAATTTTGTGTCCTCTGCAGTTTCTTTTATTAGAGTTTTGTAGTTCCCTTTGTTGAGCTCTTTCACTCCCATGGTTAAATATATTCCTAGATATTTTAGCTTTTTAGCTGCTATTGTAAATGGAACTGAGTTCTTCATTTGATTCTCAGTTTGGTTGCTATTGGTGTACAGCAGTGGTACCAATTTGCACATGTTGATTTTATATCCTGAAACTTTACCAAATTCTTTTATCAAGTCCAGGAGTCTTTTGGAGGAATCTTAAGAGTTATCTAAATATAAGATTGTGTCATCAACAAACAGATAGTTTGATTTCTTCTTTTCCAATTTGGATGCCCTTTATTTCTTTTTCTTGCTTGATTGCTCTGGCTAGAATTTCTGAAAGAAGTTTTTTTTAGGTTACAATAATATTTACAATATTAATATATATCATTAATATAATAGTACCATGTGCCTGACACATATTAGGAGCCTGATAATTGTTGTTATTGTGTCCTCACTCATTACTCAAATACTGATAGTCATTCTTTCCACTATAAAAGGTACAAGGATACTCTTACCTGATCACACCCTCAAAGGAAATTAAAAAATATGTATATATATAAATGAGGATTAGAATCACAGAAATAATTGTTTTTAAAAGTTTTTGATGTTTTATAGTACTCAAAGGAAAAAAATAGTCTGTATAGACTTCAACTGCTAAGCTCTTTAAAATATATTTCTGAATCTTGCTATAATAGATATAAAAGAAAAACTCAAAAGTTTGATAACTTGAAAAGATTAATGCCTGTCCACCCCAGTGTTGCTCCTGTGACTAGTTCATTAAACTTAGCTCTGACATTTGTCCTCTATTCCTCCTCTGATTGTTCATATGCAAAATAATGATGAATTCAAGTCTGAGTTTATGGTTAATAACAATATTTTAGTGTCATCTAATATTTTAGCATGCTATGGTCTCTAGAAGAAAATGAACCTTCATTATACTATAAATGCCTTTTATATACAGCCTCAGCCAGATTCTTGACTGCTATTTCAATACGTTTATTTCAAGCATAATCAAATTCTGAGAAAATTGGTTGGTATAGTGAGCATTGGCTGAGTTATCCATCCTATTGAATTTTAATTCATTGTCCTAAGTAAACCTGAAATTGGCAATATGAGTAGAGTACAACGTCAACCACCAAAATGAACATGTATAATTTGGGATTATTTCTATTACAGTGCTTCCCTAAAACAGCTGGATGAAAGCAGTTACAGTAGATTTTAATTTTAGAAGCTTAGGAGCATTCAAAGGACTGTTACATCCTGTTGGTATGTGTTCTCATGTCAGATTAATTTGTTATTCATTTTTACCATATAAGAAAATAAATATTGACAAATAATTGTTATTCTATTATTAGTATCAGTATGACATTAAAATTTTGTGTTTAGCTATTTACATTATGCTTGCACAGACCTTATGTCATTAAAAATATCCATGAGAAAGCTGGACTCGGTGGCTCAGCCTGTAATCCCGTGCTTTGGGAGACTGAGGTGAGTGGATTGCCTGAGCCTGCAGGTTCAAGACCCACCTGGGCAACTTGGCAAGACCTCATCTCTACAATAAATCAAAAAATCAACTGGGCATGATAGCGCATGCCTGTAATTCCGGCTTCTCGGAAGGCTGAGATGGAAGGATCACCAGAGCCCAGCAGGTGGAGGCTGCGGTGGCCGGGAGTGGCCACTGTACTCCAACCTGGGCGACAGAATGAGACTCCACCTCAAAAAAAGAAAAAGAAAAAAAATATATATATCCATGAGTCACCAGAACAAACATGCTTATTTCCATTTCAAAATTCAGGAAACAGAGGCACAGCATGGTGATAATTTATCTAACTTCTCAAAAAGAACTATTCCACTGGGGGAACCATGTCCCCAGAGGTGACACAAACTAGCATCTTTTGAGAAAATGCCTGGATCGAATTACTCTGATTTGACTGAGCTATCACTTTTACCCTTGATTTTGAGTTATTCCTATAAATACAATAAAGTCATCATATCACTAAGTGAAATTATTTTAAGTTGCATAGTACTTTGCCCCAGAAAATTAAAGTTTGAGGATATAAAAAGTGAAGGGACAATATTCCTAGGAAAAAAAGTTATATAATAAATTGTTCCTATGACAACAAGATCATATGTATTAGAAAACACAATGTAACCTGTTACACACCCTAAAAGTTCCATATTATTGACTTAGTCTTATACTGTGTACATAAAAGGAGACATTCGTAGTTAATAAATTCTTCTCAATTCTTTATAAGTTTCTGACCTGTAACAATATAATAGTTTGATCAGTGCCTTAGCATTAAGGAGCTATAGTAAATGATTCAGTTCAGGATAGTGGGAATCAGAAGTTTATTACTTTCCATGATGGTGAAAGAGAGGAAAAAAGGCAAAGCTGCCTTGTGTATTTCAGAGTTGTGAGGAAAAAGAGAGATAATGAGATGCAATCAGATGATTGAATCAAATGCCTTTGAAACTATTCTCCTGAGACACAAGAAAAAAAATATTTTTAACAGGTGTGTGTTTTCATTGTCTTTAAGATTTCATCTATTTTATAAAATACAGAAAGAAAAAAATTTGTAAAGAATTCCAAAACTACTAAGAATTATAAAGAAATAAAGAGAAATCTCTTATACTACTGCATGTGATACTTCTCTGGCTATCTCTGGGTGTGAAGATTGAGAGTAGAGACCTTGGATCCAGATTGCCTAAGATGGAGTAGAAACTTAGTCACTTGAAAACTTATTAACCATATTCACCTTGGGTAACTTTACTTATACTCACCGCATCGGCGTTTTCTCACCTGTTAAACTGAGGATAATAATAGTACTTATGTTTTTGGACCACTTTGAAGGCTAAGTAAGTTAATATTTGAAAGCACATATCTGCACATGTATGTTTATTGCAGCACTACTTCAATCACAAAAACATAGAACCAATTGTATTGCCCATTGAAACTGGACTGGATTTTTTAAAATGTGGTACATATACATGATGGAATATTATGCAGCCATAAAGAAGAGCAAAAATTATGGACTTCGTGGCAGCTTGGATGGATTTGGGGCCTATAATACGCAGTGATTTATCACAGAAACAAAGAACTGAGTACCACATGCTCCCACTCGTAAGCAGACCCTGAATATTTACCAAAATACTATAAAAAAGGAATTGGCAGTAGCCAGAAACTGCCAGGGGAAGGAGGGGGGCTGGTACATAACATTAGTAAGGGTACCTGATCTCAAACCAGGCAAAGTGAGGACAAAAGAATGCCCAAATTTTACCTGTAATGTTTCTTTATATGCCTAATCCTGAGTTGTACCCCACATCTTCAAAATAAAAGAAAAAAGAAATAAAAAAAGAGAAAGTGCATAGAAGATTGTCAAACACATTGCAAGAGCAATGGAAGTGTTTGGTAAATATGAAAGCAATGATTAAAAAACAGTAAATATGGAAGATTACAGTGCAATTTCCAACTATTCTAACAATTCAGTCTTGGTTTCTCCAAAAGCATATGCCTCTCCTCTCACTGTAATGGGCTTTCAGTATCTCCTGTAGGAAGGCAATAATGTTGCTCTGCCCATCTGAACTTGGTTTGGTTAATGAAATGTGAATAGACACTATACCATACTTGGCCAAGGCCTTAAAAGTCGTTGCAAGTTTATTCCAACTCTTATACGTTTTCCCCTGCCATGACAATAGCATGTTTAACATATAGACTGCTTGTTGGTCCATATCCATTGCAGACATATTAATGCTTGAAGTTACAAGCCTCTTAGATTATGAAGTCCTTCGTTAATCCAGCAAAGGTGACTAATATAATAATTGAGCAGATAAATAAATGAATAAATGAAAACATTATTAGTATTTAGATACTTTTTGAAATAAATCACCCTCAATTATTTGCATATTTAATCTCTCTAATAATCTCACATTTTACATATGCATAATTTTATAACATACTTTTTTTCACTTAGTTTATGAGTGCAGTTTCCTCAAATAATTAAACAAACTTTGAAAACCTTAGAACCTATATATAAGTCAAAATAGGTATAAGAAGTCTATGAGTGACAGTAATAATAATTGTAGTCTTTTTATTTTTTTATTTTAAAGATATGGGGTACAATTCAGGGTTAAGTATACAAATGTTCATTATGCAATTACCCTTGTTGATGTGTGCCCTCCCTCCCCTGGCAGATTCCCACGATTGTCAATCATTTTCTTATACTATTATGATAATTGTTCAAAGTCCACTTATAAGTGAGAACATGTGGTAATCAGTTCCTTGTTTCTGTGATAGGTCAGTCAATAGTATAGATTCTAAGTCCATCCAGGTTGCTGTGAAGACAATAATGCTGTCCTTCTTTATGACTACATAATATTCCATTGTGTATAATACCACATTTTTTTAATCCAGTCCTTTTTCGATGGGCAGAACGGTTGTTTCCATGTTTTTGCTACTATGAACAATGCTGCAATAAACATGCACATGCAAGTATCTTTTTCATAGAGTGATTTGAGTTCCTCCAGCTATATTCCCAGTAGGGAGATTGCAAGGTCGTATGGAAGGTCAATTTTTAGATCTTTTAGAATCGTCAGACTGTTTTACACAGAAGTTGTATTAGTTTACACACCCACCAACAGTATAGAAGTATTCCCTTTTGTTGCATCCACTCCAGCATCTGTTGTTTTTAAGTTATTGATGATGGCCATCCTGAATGGATTTAAGTGGTATCTCAATGTGGTTTTAATTTGCATTTCTTTGATGATTAGTGAGGCTGAGCATTTTTTCAAGTTGCTTGTATGTCTTCTTTGGAGAAGTATCAATTCATAGCTTTTGCCCACTTTGTAATGGGGCTGTTTTTCTTTTCTTTCGGCATGTTGGATTCCTTATAGATCTTAGATGTTAGGCCATTGTCAGACATGCAGTTGGGAAATATTTTCTCCCAGTCCGTAGACTGTCTCCCTGCTTTCTGGATGGTCTCTTTGGCTTTGCAGAAGTTTGTCAGTTTAATGAGGTCTCACTTGTCTATCTTATGTCTATGCATGGGCACTT
The DNA here is from genome assembly GCF_000164805.1 of Carlito syrichta. Classification (NCBI taxonomy): domain Eukaryota; kingdom Metazoa; phylum Chordata; class Mammalia; order Primates; family Tarsiidae; genus Carlito; species Carlito syrichta. The sequence goes on along the minus strand of NW_007246697.1, from coordinate 1,078,418 downwards.
GGGGTTTGATCAGGAATTGGTTGCCAGTTCCAATTTCCATAAGGGTGTCTCCTGTATTTTCTAAGATCTTATAGTTTGAGGTTTTATATTTAGTTATTTGATCCATTTAGAATTGATTTTTATGTATGGTGATAGGTAGGGGTCCTGTTTTAATCTTCTGCATGTGGTCAGTCAGTTATCCCAGCACCATTTACAGAATAAGTTCTCCTCTCCCCAGTGTTTGGTAGTGGAGGTTTTGTCAAAGATGAATTAGTTGATAAACTGAGGTTTTGTTTCTGGAATCTCTATCCTGTTCCATTGGTCTATATGCCTGTTCTTGTATCAATACCAGGCTGTTTTGACCTCTATTGTAGCATTATAATAAAGTTTAAAGTCTGGGAGTGTGATACCTCCTGCTTTGTTTTTTGTTTTGTTTTGCTTTTTTTTTTTTTCCTGAGGATTGTTTTGGCTATTTGTGGTCATTTATCTTTCCATATAAATTCCTGTATTGTTGCTTCCAGGTCTGAGAAGAATGCTGCTCTTAATTTAATGGGTATTGCATTAAACCTATAGATTGCCTTGGGTAGGATAGACATCTTAATGTTGATTCTTCCTATCCATGAGCATGGAATATTTTCCCATTTGTTTGTGTCATCTTTGATTTCTTTGAGCAATGTTTTGTAGTTTTGTTATAAGGGTTTTTCCCATCTTAGGAAAATGCCAAGATATTTCTTTCTTTTTTTTCTTCTTGTAGTTATTGTGACTGGGGTTGTCCTTTTTATTTGGGTTTCTGCTTGTTTATTGTTGGTGTATAGAAATGCTACTGTGTTTTGCACATTTATTTTATACTCTAAGACTGCTAAAGTCCTTTATCAGTGCAAGGAGGTTTTGGACAGATTCTCTCAGGTTTCTGAGGTATAGAATCATGTCCTCTGCAAAGAGGGATAACTTGACTTTCTCTTTTCCTGTTTGGATATCACTGATCTCCTTCTCTTGTCTGATTGCTTAAGCTAAGACTTTCAAAACTATGTTGAAACAGAGGGGTGAGAGTGGGCATGCTTGTCTTGTTCAGGTTTTTGGGGAAAATGGTTCTAATTTTGTCTGTTTAGCAGTATGCTGGCTGTGGGTTTCTCGAAGATGGCTCTTACTATTTTGTATGTTCCATCTGTGCCTAGATGTTTGATGGTTTTTATCAAGAACTATTGATGGATTTTATCAAAACCTTTTTTCCTGCATCTGGTGATATAATCATGTCGTTTTTGTTTTGACATCTGTTGATGTATTTAATTATGTTTATGGTCTTGGGAATGTTAAACCAGCCTACTTGGTCATGATGGATTATTTGTGAGATGTGTTGTTGGATCCAGTTTGCTAGGATCTTGTTGAGAATTCTAGCACCTATGTTCATGAGGAATATTGGCCTGTAGTTCTCTTTCTTTGTTGGATCTTTACCTGGTTTGGGTATCAATGTGATGTCAGTTTTGTAAAATGATTTGGGAAGAGTTCCATCTTCTTCAGTTCCCTGGGATACTTTCAGTAGGATTGGTATCAGTTCCTCCTTGTCTGTTTTATAGAATTCTGCTGGAAAGCCACCTGGTTCAGGATTTTTTTTTTTGTAAGTAGTGTTGTTATGACATAGTAAATTTTCTAGATCGTTATTGGTCTGTTTAGGGTCTTGGTTTCTTCTTGTTTCAACCTGGGGAGGTTGTGTTATGTCAGAAAGTCCTCCATTTCCTCTAGGTTTTCGAGTTTGTTTCCATACAAGTATACATAGTTGTCTCTAATAATCTTTTGAATTTCTCGGGGTCAGTTGTGACTTGATCTTTTGCATTTCTCATTGTGTTTATTTGGACTTTTTCTCTCATTTTCTTGTTCAGTCTAGCTAGGGGTCCATCAATCTTGTTTATCTTTTCAAAGAAACAGCTTTTTGTTTGTTGATTTTTTTTGTATTATCTTTTTGTCTTCTATGTCCCAAATCATTTTGTATGTTCCATGTGGTCATGAGTAGAATGTATATTTTGTGGTTGCTGAGTGGAGTGTTCTGTAGGTATCAATTAAGTCCATTTGGTCATCATCACATTGAGGTTCCAGATCACCTTGTTGACTTTTTTTGTGTTATTGATCTGTTTAGTGTTGTGATTGGTATATGTAAGTCCTCAGCTAAGATAGTATTAAAGTCAATATATATTTTAAGTTTACCTAGAAGCTGCTTTATGAAAGTTGGTGCTCCTATTTTGGGTGCATATATGTTTAGGATGGGTATTTCTTGTTGATAAATTAAAACTTTTATCATTATATAATGACTTTCCATATCTTTCTAAATTTTTTAAAGTTTAAAGAGTATTTTGTCTAATATTGAGATCATACTTCCTGCCTTCTTTTGTTTTTCATTTGCCTGAAATTTTGTTTGCCATCCTCTGACTTTGAGTCTGTGAGTGTCCTTTCGGGTGAGATGAGTCTCTTAGAGACAATATATTGTTGCCTCATGATATTTTATCCATTTTTCCATTCTATGTCTTTTCGGTGGCCATTTAGTCCATTCAAATTCAGGCTAATTATTGAGATGTGAGGGTTTATCCCTGTCATGAGATTCTTATAGAGTTTGTTGTTGTTGCTGTTGTTTGTTTGTTTGTTGGCTCTCTTTTATTAGGTTGATTCATGTGTGTTTTCAATCTCTTTCCTGCATTCTTGGGAAGGTCATTGTCATTCCTTTTCTTCTTTCTTCTGTTTTTCATACTTTCTTATGTGTTTCTTTTTGAGGTGGTCTGGAGGCAGTGTAACTTTTTAGGGATTGAATGTCTGGGGAGGATTTTAATTCTCCATCATTGATGAAGCTTAACTTAGCTTAGTAGGTAATTCTTGGTTGCAATTGATTATCTTTGGAAACTTTGAAAATTGGGCTCCAAGCTTTTCTAGCCTGAAGTGTTTCTGTAGATAAGTCTGCTGCTATTCTAACTGGTCTTGTCTGGTAGATAGTCTGACCTTTTCTTTTTCTGCCTTTAGGGTTTTTTTCTTTTATACCTACTTTGTGTAGGCAAATTACCATGTTTCTAGGAATTGATTTTCTCATATGTTGTCTTGCAGGTGTTCTCTGAATCTCTTGTGTTTGAGGGTCATGTCACTGAAGAGATGAGGGAAGTTTTCTTGGATAATTTCATGGATTGTTTGTCCCAGGGTGGTTCTATCTCTCTATCTTACTCAGGAATTCCAATTATCTTAGGTTTGGCCTCTTGAAAAAATTGCTCATCTCCTGGAGGTTTTGTTCTGTCTTTTTCAGCTTCTTTCCTATGTATTTAATAGTTTGGGTTAGTTCCATATTTTGGTTCTCAAGCTCTGAGATTCTTTCTTCTGCTTAGTTAATTCTGCTTTCCATGCTTATCAGTTTGTTATTTATTTCACTCATTGTGCTCTTTATTGTTATCTCAGTTATCAACTCTTTCATTCTTTCCTCATGTCTCTCAATTCTATTTATTTTCCATTAATGTCTTGACATCTGGCTGTGTGGTTTGATACCAGTCATTCTGGGGGCTCTTCATTGTTTGTATTCTGAAGTCTGTATTCTCAGTGGCTGAACTCCCAATGGTCTGTATGAGTCCCACATTCTTCCTTTGGTTTTCCTTCACATCTAGATTTTCCACCCCCTTTTTCAACCTCTTCTTTAATTATGTTGTTCATGGATGGGGGTACCTTTTACTTATGTTTGCTCAATCTCTTATTCTTCCTTATGTGGTCCCTGGCTTTGTACATTTCTGGAGCTGGACTGTGTATGTGGGGGGGGTGTATTTTCTCCAGTTTTGAGATTTAATTTAGGGGGGAGTTATGATTCAGAAACTATCTGCAGACCCTTGTATCCACTGACCAGTGTGTGGGCCCTCTGGAACCCACTTCCCACTGCCTTACAAGCTGTCCATGCAGTTGGGGTATAGGTTTGCCCCCTGAAAGCAAAATGAAGTAAGACAAAGGAAAAGAATGTAAAAAAGAAGGAGAGGAAGGTGGAGAGAGAGAAGAAGAGGGAAAACAGACAGGTGTAGCAATGAACAAATGAAAACAGACACAAACAAAGACAGAAAAGATTTTTAAAAAGCAGATAATTATATAAGCACACAAACCAACAAAAAAAACCATTGTTGTACTCTCCCTCAAAAATACCCATACACAAACAGGAATTCTAAAAATAAAAGCAATAAAACAGCAGAAACAAAGCACTATGAAAACGTAATCCTAAACAGAAATAGAGAAGAGAAAAAAACTAAATTAAAAAGCAAGCAAACAAAAAAAGCTAAAAAAAAGACAAGCATAAACAAAACAACAAAAAAAGCTTGATCTGAGGTTATTCCTGTAAGTTCAACTTCCTTTCAACTCTGACCTCCAGCTCCTCTCCTCTGCTCTCAGAGCAGGCAGATAGGGTTGCGCTCAGCATGGGTCAGATGCCCCATAGACTACCGTGGGAGGAGGGTGGATCAGATCTGATCTCACTTGTCTTTTGGCCTGTCAAGTTTCTCACTCAGATCTGACTTGTCTGTGTCTGATCCAGCATGGCGGAGAGAGGTCTCTGTCTCTCTGAGTTTGATGAATTTACCTCTAGGCCCCAAGTTGGAGGCTGGTGAAGCTGGGCGGGGCAATGCAGGAATCTGCCTGGTCCTGGGACAGAGAAGATGGCTCCTGTTGGCATCTCCTCACCAGTGGTGGGTGGTGGGGCTCTTCTCCAGCTCTCCCCAATCTTCTGTCTGCACCGATCCTGGGCTTGTAACACTCTTTTGACACAGATGATGGTGTGGGCTGGGCACTAGGTATTGAAGATTGATTGCTTTCTGCTGCCTTTTCTCAGGAAAGCCCCAAGAAGAGCAGATGATCCTGCAGCTCCAATCTCAGGGCAGTAGGGGGTTGCAGTCATGACCACAGGAGAGCCCTGGGTGCATGAACATGAGTCTTCCTTCATACTGACTTTCACTCACACACCGGCACACACCCATTCCCACAGAGAGTCTTTATGGACACTCACTTTTGCAGAGACTCTCTCAATCTGATATGTTCCATCACCATCTTTCTGGAATCCAATAATTGTAGGATTATTGTTTTTCTCTAATAATTAAATTGTAAAGTGCACACATGATTTATTTAAACAGAGCCTTGTAAAGCCTTATAATAGTATTTCTGAGGGAGTGGTAATTCTCAGCTTAATGTAATTTCACTGTAATAAAATCAAATATATTAACATATGTAAGTAAAATATAATAAAGAATGGCACAGAAGTTAAGATTGTCAGTGCCAATTCAAGAAATGTTTAGTGATTATCCAATAGATTTGGGTATAATATTTTCTTTTAGTAACAGCATCCAGAGGGTAAACTGTATACATCTGGGATTAGTTTACTTAATATATAAATTAGCCACTTACTCTTGATTAACATGAGTGCAGAAAAAACTAATATGGAAATTTTTGAGAGTTATTAATTCATCATAGCATGTTTAGAAATTCATTGGGCTTCCTTATTCTTATTTTACCTATGTGTAGATGAAACACAGCATTATTATTCCATGTGTCCATTTCCTAAATGTCATAATACTGCCTTTAAACTGACATTAAGGACATTTACTGCTATTAAACTAATATTTTTTGAAGCATGTACCATGAAACACTTGTTCAAAATAATAGGACAATAAAACAACAACAATCAACTCAAGAAATTTCATAGTCAAAAATTTTTGAAAACTTTTGATTAAACAATGTTTGTTAAAGTTTTTACTCCAGAACTTCAAGGACCCATTGAGAAGTTAATGTATTACATAAATTAGTAATAAAAGGTTTTAGAATAAATTTTTTTGAATATAATCACAGGATTCCTTTGTGCATGAAGAATTTTTCAGGATTGTGCTTTTTTGATTAGGAACTTATCTGTTATCTATTTAATTTATCAAATAATATTTTTCATGATTTTTGTGTTTATCAAGTATCCTCTGCATCAAGTTTCAATTTCCCAGACTGTAAAATTGGGATAATAATAACACCTGACTCAAAATGTAGTTATGAAGATTAAATGAGACTATTCAATCAATATTTTTAGCATGAACTCTGGAAGTAATGTGCTTTCCATGTTCTAACTCATTTAATATTCTAAAGTTCCTTGAAAACAAGGAGACTGACATAGGAACCCCATTGTTTAACCATTACCAGACTGCCTGTGTTCATTTCTAAGCTAAGCCACTTACTATTTAAACATTGGCCAAATTACTTAACTACTCTGTGCTCTTCTTTTCTAATTTGCATAATATTGATCATAATAGCATATACCTCTGAAATAAAATACTGGTTATAAAGAATTTAGAAGGTGCTCACTTCGGCAGCACATATATTAAAATTGGGATGATACAGAGAAGATTAGCATGGCCCCTGCTCAAGGATGACATGCAAATTCATGAAATGTTCCATATTTTTAGAACACTCATAAAGATCCTAGCTCTCTCCCATGGGTGTCAGCTCCCATCTTCAGCAGCCTGCTCTTCACAGGGAGCTCAGCTGCTGCCGCTGCCACTGCTCAAACATCACGGCAGTCTGGGCCACCGCCGCCACGGATGCCACTGCTGCGGTCATTGCCCGCCCATGCCTGAGGCGACCCACGACTTCGAACCGTGAAGCCCCCGCAAGCAAGATCTACTGAGATTGCTGCTGCCACAGCTGCTGCTGCCACTGTCACTGCCATGCCATGCCCCTCACCAGAAGCCAGGCTTGTGGAGCTTCTGCCGTTTACAGGGAGGTGGCCACCACTGCAGATACCATCACTGGTTCCTTCCTTTCCTGGGTAAACTCTGAACTGCAGGCTTCAGCAGTTGCAGATAAAGGTCTACTGGAGCGGTGAGATAGCACCACCTGCTGGGGATCCAAGGTAACAACATCCAAACGGGAATGACAGATGCTCTTTCCCCTTGATAACTAGATAAGGCCAGATCTCAGTAATAGACTGGCCAGGGAGCCCATGTCTGAACTGTTCTTCACAGCAGGCCAGGGCAAATGACCCCAACTGTGAACAATTCTACCAGCCTGCAAAGACACCTAGAAATCAGAGCTGAAAGAACATTGGACTTAAAGGAAAAGTCTCAGAGTGTGTTTGGTTGGTTCTGTTAGTTTGCTGACTTTAATCTATTCCTTTTTTTTTCTTTTTTTTCTTATTTCTCTGTAAACCCCATCTTTGTATAGAGGAATAGCACACCAATAAGGAGGTTGGTTAGCTTGTACGTTAGCATCATTGTATGTTTTAATTTTTTATATGGTTGTTGGTTAGCTTTTAGTCGTGGTTATTGTTTTCCTTTTTATTTGTTTCAGTATTTGTGTCTCTTTTCACTTGCTAGTCAGTACATTCATCTGTTTTCCCTCTTACTCCTCTCTCTCTCCACCCCTTACTTCCCCCCACTGCCTGCTCCATTCTCTTCCCTCTGTTAACCTCATATTGCTTTCAGGGTGTAAACCTACAACCCCTCTGCATGGACAGATTCCAAGGCAGTGGGAGGTGGGTTTCAGACTATCCATACACCTGTTGGCAGACACCGGGATCTACAGAGAGATTTTGAATCACAGCTCCCTCCTTAATTTAATCTCAAAACTGCAATAGGACTGCCCTCAACCTACAGTCCAACTCCAGAACTGAACAAAGCAAGAGGAAATACATTGGGAAGAATAGGAGATTGAACAAATAGAAGTAAAAGCAACCCCACCACCCCTGAATAACAGAATTAAAGAATACAGGGAAGTGGAGGGAAGGGAAAAGTAGTCAGGAAAAATCTGCACAAATGAAGAAAAACCAAACGAAGAATACAGGGCTCACACAGACCCCTGGGAGGTCAGACACTGAGAAAACAGACTTCGGAACACAAACAACGAAGAGCCCCCAGAATGACTGGTCACATGCAACAAACTGAGACATCAAGACATTAATAGAGAGAATTTTAAAAATTGAGGAGAGACAAAAGGAAAATAGGAAGGAGCTGATGACAGAAATAACAGCAGTAAAGAATACTGTGATAGAAATAAATAACAAACTAATGAGCATGAAAGCAGAATTAACCAAGCAGAAGAAAGAATTTCAGAGCTTGAAGATGAAAATACAGAACTAATCCAAACTATCAAAAACATAGAAAAGAAGCTTAAAAAGACAAAACAAAACCTTGAAGAGATGAATGATTACACCAAATCTAAGAGTAATTGGCCTTCCTAGGCAGAGAGAGAGTCAGAGGCCACACTGGAACAAACATTTCATGAAATCATTCAAGAAAACTTCCCTCTTCTCATCAGTGATGCAAAAATTCAAACACAAGAGATTCAGAGAAACCCTGAAAGACAACAAATGAGGAAACCAACTACAAGACACATAATAATTTGCCTAAACAAAGTAGCTATGAAAGAAAAAAATCCTAAAGGCTGCAAGAGAAAAAGATCAGACTACCTACCAGGGAAAGCCAATTTCAATAGCAACAGATTTATCTACAGAAACCCTACAGACTAAGAGAGCCTGGAGCCCTATTTTCAAAGTTCTAAAAGATAAACAATTTCAATCAAGAATAACCTACCCAGTCAAGCTAAGCTTCATCAGTGAGGGAGAATAGAAATCTTTCCCAGATATCCAATCCATAAGAACCTACGCTGCTACCAGACCACCTCTACAAGAAGCACTTATGAAACTACTGAACACAGAAGAAAAGGAAAAAAGAATAACAACGTTCTTCACAAGAGTACAGGCAAAAGATTAAAAAGACACATGAACCAACTCCAAAACCAAATGAAAGACAACAAAAAAACAGGAACAACAACTCTGTAAGAACTTTATGACAGCGATCAACTCTTGCATTTCAATAACTAGCCTAAATGTGAATGGACTGAATGCACCACAGAAAAGACACAGAATGGCAAAATGGATAAAATATCACCAGGCAACAATTTATTGCCTTCAAGAGACTTGCCTCGCTAGAAAGGACATTTACAGACACAAAGTAAGAGGATGGGAAACAAACTTTCAGGTAAGCAGAACACACAAAAAAGGAGGAGTTGCGAACTTAATTTCAGACAAAATACCCTTTAAGCTATCAAAAATTTAAAAAGATACAGAAGGCCACACGTAAAGATAAAAGGTTCAATCCATCATCAAGAAATATCCATCTTAAACAGATATACACCAAATATAGGAGCGCCAACTTTCAAAAAGCATCTTCTATATAAACTCAAAAAAGATATCAACTCTAACACTATCATAGCTGGGGACTTCAATACTCCACTCACAACCCTGGACAGATCACCAGGACAAAAAATCAACAACGAGAACCGGAACCTCCATGTGACCCTTGACCAAATGGACTTAATTGATACCTACAGAACACTCCATCCAATGACCACAGAATGCATATTCTACTCATCACTGCATGGAATGTACTCTAAGATCGACCATATACCTGGTCATAAATCAAGCGTAAGTAAATTTAAAAGGACTAAATTTTTTCCATGCACCTTCTCGGACCACAGTGGAATAAAAATAAACATCAATACCAACAAGGTTCCTACAAACCCGCAAAGACATGGACACTAAACAGCATGATGCGAAACAACTTCTGGATCAATGATGAAATCAAAACACAGATAAAAAGATATCTGGAAACAAATGAAAATGAAGAAACATCTTACCAAAATCTCTGGGATGCCATGAAAACTGTAGTAAGAAGGGAATTCATATCTCTACAAACGCACATGAAGAAAATGGAAGGATGACAAATTAACAGCCTAACAAGTCACCTAAGGAAGCTGGAAAAGCAGGACCACTAAAACCCTAATTTCAGCAGAAGAATCCAGATCACCAAAATAAAAGCCCAAAAGCAGGACATAGAAGACAAAAAGATAATACAAAAAATCAGTGAAACAAAAAGCTGGTTCTTCGAAAGAATAAACAAGATCGATGGTCCCCTAGCTAGACTGACCAAGAAAAAGAGAGAAAAAGCCAAAATAAACACAATCAGAAACACAAAAGATGAAGTCACATCTCACCCTGAAGAAATTAAAAGACTATTAGACTACTATGTACACTTGTATGGAAACAAACTTGAAAACCTTAAGGAAATGGAGGTCTTTCTGATATCACACAACCTGCCTAGGTTGAAACAAGAAGAAATTGAGCCCCTAAATGGACAAATAATAATCAAGGAAATTGACTATATAATAAGAAAAATACCTAAAAAAAAAAAAAAAAGCCCTGGACCACATGGCTTTCCAGCAGAATTCTATAAGACTTTTAAGGAGGAGCTGATACCAATCCTACTGAAAGTATCCCAGGTGATTGAGAAAGATAGAACTCTCCCCAAATCATTTTATGAAGCTAACATCACATTGATACCCAAGTCAGGTAAAGACCCAACAAAGAA
>NW_007246697.1:1067154-1067951 GCF_000164805.1 Carlito syrichta | reverse complement strand
CAAACCAGATTCAACAACACATCTCAAAAATCATCCATCATGAACAAGTAGGCTTCATCCCTGGGAAGCAAGGCTGGTTCAACAGTCATAAAACCATAAATGTAATTAAATACATCAACAGATGTCAAAACAAAAACCACATGATTATCTCATTAGATGCAGCAAAAGCTTTTGATAAAATCCAGCACCCCTTCTTGATAAAATCCCTGGAACATCTAGGCATAGTGGGTAAAGGCCATCTATGACAAACCCACAGTCATCATACTCCTAAATGGACAAAAATTGGAGCCATTTCCTCTGAAAACTGGAACAAGCCAAGGATGCCCACTCTCACCCCTCCTGTTCAACATAGTATTGGAAGTCCTGGCTAGAGCAATCAGAGAAGAGAAGGCAATCAGAGGTATCCAAATAGGAAAAGAGGAAGTCAAGTTATGTCTCTTTGCAGACGACATTATTGTGTACCTTGAAAAGCCAAGAGAATCTGTCAAAAACCTCCTTACACTGATAAAGGACTTTGAGAAAGTCTCAGGGTATAAAATAAATGTGCAAAAGACAATCGCACTTCTTTACACCAATAATAAACAAACAGAAACTCAAATAAAAAACATAATTACATTCACAATAGCCACAAAAAAAATGAAATACCTTGACATCTTCCTAATCAGAAATGTGAAAGACCTTTACAATGAAAACTACAAACCACTGCTCAAAGAAATAAAAAATGACACAAACAAGTGGGAAAATATCCCAAGCTCATGGATTGGAAGAATCAACATTGTGGAGATGTCCATCCTACC
>NW_007246697.1:1064598-1066207 GCF_000164805.1 Carlito syrichta | reverse complement strand
AGATACCTGCACATGTATGTTTATCGCAGCATTGTTCACAATAGCAAGAACCTGGAACCAGCCATGCTGTCAATCAAAAGTGGACTGGATTTTTAAAAATGTGGTATGTATACATGATGGAATACTATGCAGCCTTTAAAAAGAACAAAATCATAAATTTCACAGCAACCTGAATGGAACTAGAGTCTATAACACTGAGTGATCTCTCACAGAAACAAAGATCTGAGTATCACATGTTCTCACTCATATAGTGGACCTTGAACATCTATCATAATGTTATAAGAAAAGGACTGACAGTGATGGGAAACTATGGCGAGTGTAGGGAGGGTTAAGGGAGGTGGGACTAATGGGGACGGGGAGACACCCCCATCAACAAGGGTGCCTGAACGATGCATATTTGTAAAGCTAACCCTTAACTGTACCCCACTATTTTAAAATAAAAATTATGTTTAAAAATAAATAAATAAAAAAATAAAATAAAATAAAAAAGAATTTAGAAGAGTGCTAAGAACAGAATTAGCACTCAAAGATTATTATTTATTATTTCTATTAAGTAACTAACTTAACCAAGTTAAAAATAACATATTTCCCAAAACAATGCCTACATTCTTTCACAACACTATTTAGCAGTTTCTGAACATCATCATAATATTACAATATATACATATGTAAAAGAGGATTATATATGATACAGAATCTTACCACAAAAATGTTAAAAACTTAACTACTTAAGTTCCTATTGTATGATAGACATTGAACATATATGAATTAATTTGATTTTTTTTTTATAACAACCTTAGAAATCTGCATTGCCATCGCCATTGACAGATACGCCAACTGAGTCTCAGTGACTTTAGACTTCTTGGCCAAAAATGCATCTAATAAATGTGGTGCCACCTAGGATTGTGCATGTTGTGTCATAATATTCATAGCTTAGCTTTTTCAATACACCTATAAATATGAGATTTATATACAATGACAACCTGAGAGACATGTCTTTTCAAATCATCAAGTTTAGTACATTAGTGTGGAAGCACTTTCTAATGGAAAAGAGTGTGAGGTGCCATGATCAGAAAGTGCACATATCCATTACAATCTGTCACCTGCTTCTCCTAGTAAAACTGTTTTATTAAAGTAAGTCACAATTCTAAGTATGTCTATTTCCACCATTGAAGGTAAGCAAAGAAATAACAAGTTGTGATGACCTAGGAACAGATTAGCAACAAAAATAAGCTGATAGAAAGATCAGGAGAGAATAGAGAATAGTTATGTATTTTTCTGTTTTTAATAAACTCCATTTAAAAAGGTAAATGTTCCAAGAAGTAATTTTCAATAAAAGGCATTTTTTTTCCTGTTCTGAAAATGCATTTTCATATGTATGCTTTTATTCATGATATGCTTTTGATAAAAAAATATATATTCTTAACTTCTTTTCTGAGGTGGGAAGAAAGGGGAAACAAGGAAGAAAAAAAGAAAAAGAGAAGAAAAGAGGGGAGAGAAAATAAAGAGAATAAGAAATAAATATAATTATCTGATAGAAATATTCTAAAAGATAATTGAAAACTTTCTAATTCCTAGACTTCAGCTGACTTTTTTTTTTTTTTTTTTT
>NW_007246697.1:1018626-1064411 GCF_000164805.1 Carlito syrichta | reverse complement strand
GTCTTGCCAAGTTGCCCAGGTGGGTCTTGAACCCGCGGGCTCAGGCAATCCACTCACCTCAGCCTCCCAAGGCGTGGGATTACCAAGGCTGAGCCACCAAGCCTGGCAACTTTTTTAAATGTTAAAAATATATTAGCTAGGCATAGTGGTATACACCTGTAGTCTTAGCTACTCAGAAGGCTAAGGCAGGAGGATCATTTGAACCCAGAGACTTGAGGCTATCGTGAGCTATGATCACATCCCTCATTCTAGTCTTGACCACAGATTGAGAACTTATCTCTTTAAAAATAAATAAATAAATACAGTGCTTCTCCTTCTTTTTTCTTTGAATTTTCTAAAAAAATTTGCTTAAGTTCTATATACATTTTTGCTTCAGCAAAACTACACTTAACTTGCTTATGATGTAATATCATATCAGTGAAATTTCCTTTCTAAGTCTGAATACTTAACCTTGAGTATGCTATATAGAACACTGCTTGGAATAATGAAATTAAGATTCAGAGAAATTATGGTCTTCTTATAGCTGTTAAAGAAAACTTCACAAGAACTGCTAATCTTGTCCTGACTATTTCGGAACCATAAGGTTATTGACCTCATAGAATAATCCAATATCCATCATTTAGACTTAACAATTATCAATATATTGTTTTATCTGTACTACTTATTTTGCAGGTTGCTTTTATACATTTTATTGTGGTATAATTTAAGAGTTATAAAATAACTCATTTAAGTATCTAATTCATTGAAATTTAGTACATTTATAGAGCTGAGCAATCCTAACAATTCAGTTTTAGAATACTTTTATCACCCCATAAGTTTTTCATGCTCTTTGCAATCTCTTTCCTTTCTTTCTCCCAGGCTTTTAAAAACATTATGTGCTTTCTGGACTTTTTTTTATAAATAGAGTCATACCATATGTACTCTTTCATTTCTGGCTTTTTCATTAGACTTAGTTCAATAGTTCAATTCTCAAGCTCTAAGATTCTTTCCTCTGTCTGGTCAGTTCTGTTGTTGAGGCTTGTTATTATATTTTGAGATTCTAGGAAAGAGTTCTTTACTTCCAGAAGTTCGAATTGGTCCATTCTTATAATGATCAGCTCAACTTTCACTTCCTGCACTATCTTCCTGGTCTGGATAATCTGTGTGTTCACCTTCTCATGGATCTCTTTGAGTGTCTTTGCCACCCATAGTCTGAATTCTATGTCCGCCATTGGGGACAGGCTTTCCTGATGAGTTCCATTCCTTGAGATCTGGGAAGCCCTTTATGGCCCTTTGGGGATTGCCAGTGTTTTTTGGCTGGTTCTCTTCCATCTGTGAGGGCAGACTCTTTTCTTTTTACTTTCATTTCCTTTTTGTGTGTGTGTTTTGGGTTTGTTTGTTTTTTTTGAGTCGAAGTCTTACTCTGTCACCCAGGCTAGAGTGCAGTGGCACACTCACAGCCACGGTAACCTTGATCTGCTGGGCTCTGACAATCCTTCTGCCTCAGTATTCCAAGTAGCTGGAACTACAGTCATGTGCTACCATGCCTGGTTTATTTGTTGATTTATTGTAGAGATGAGGTCTCACCAAGTTGCTGAGGCTGGTCTCGAACCCACGAACTCAGGCAATCCTCTCCCCTAGCCTTACTGCCTTGAGCCATTGCACCCAACCCATTTTCTTATTTTTTAATTATGTGAGGTTTCTACTGTTGAAGTGACAATTTTTTAATTTTAATTTTATTGCTACTATTATTAACATTATTGTTGCTGTTGTTGCTATTTACCTGCCTTCCCTTATCTGGCCAGGGCGGGGTTGGGGGGACGTATAGGAGGGAGCGGCCACTGCACTCCAGTCTGGGCGACAGAGTGAGACTCTAACTCAAAAAAAAAAAAAAAAAGAAGGGGATGAGAAATGGAGTCTTTCCCCTTCTTCAACACAAGCTACTGATGTTCTAGCTGAAGTTCCTCTAACATCCTCCTCTCTAGACTGGCTGCCTTATCAGTAGGATTGGCAGACAGCCAGATGGCATCCTTCCACTCTACTCTGGCTCAGGTGCTCTTGGGAGTGTGAAGTAGCCTCCTCCCATCTTGGTAGGATCACTTTTTTTGTCTCGGAATAGAAGAGAGGCAGTGGGGAGTTGTTATTTTTTCCTCTGTCCATGGATTGGCATGGTCACTGTCACCACTGCGCTGTACAGTGGCTCCTGTCCTCTTAGATCCCACCCTTCTCAGGAGCCCCTCCAGTAAGGGCTATGGCCACCATGGCAGCTCCCTGAGGGCAAACCATCTCTACGGCCCTGCAGAGAAACTTCCTTTAATTGGTTGTGTCACCCCTGCTGTGTGCTAGGGAACAGGAAGAGAGAAGTCCTCACACTGCACACACCACCCCTGTGGAATGTTTCCCACTGAGGCTGTGGGGGAGGGGTGGCAGCAGTAAAACTGGACTTCTGGGAACTGGGTTACCCCAGGCTTCACATGGTACCTCTCCAGCCGGTCTCTATTTAGGGCAACCCTCTGCACCCTGCTGGTGCCTCAGAATGCAGGAACTGCTGTGTCTTCTTTGGCTGAAACAACAGAAGTTTACATGAGCTATGTAGAGAAAAAAAGTTGTTATTTTCACTCACCCCTTCTGTCTTCAAAGGTGCTCTTTTGTTCTCACATTGGTCTACTTCTAGTGGTTTCCAGAGCTTGGAACTGTCTGTTCTTGCATCCTCAGGTGACCATCTGTTAGATTTCAACTTGAGTTTTCAGGTCAGCCTTCAAAGCCCTAGACCAGCTCCTCCATATAGGCTTCTTTGCAAAGAGTTGTAATTGTGGGATGTCTTCAGTTGCCCATATTGGCCATCCCACCCTGATTTTTTTTACTTGGAATGTTGTCGATGTCCATCCATGTTATAGTTTATTCATTTTTCTTGCTATACCGAATTTCACTGTATAAATATACTTCATTTTGTCCACCCAATCATCAGTTGGTGGACATTTGGGTTGTTTCTACTTTTTGGCTTTTATGAATAACGTTTCTGTTACTATGTTAACAAAATATGTGGGTATTTGTTTTTAATTCTCTTGGTTATATTCTAAGAGCAAAATTGTTGAGTCACATGGTAAATTCATATTTAATTTTTGGAGAAAATGCCAAAAAACATTTCTAAGTACCTGCATCACTTTACTTCACCAATGTATTCCTGTTTCTTCCCATCCTTACTGATAGTTGTTATTGTGTATGTGTTAAAGATTTTTGTATCTATTTCATTAGAAATATTGGTTTGTAATTTAGTTGTGATGGCTTTCTCTGGATTTGTTATCAGGACAATACTGACTCATAGAACTAGTAATTATTTTATGAAAGTGTTATTTCATGAAATATTCTGTGAAAATTTGTTTTTATTTATTCTACAAATGTTTGAAAGAACTACTATCAAAGCCATTTGACCTGGGGTTTTTCTTTATAAGAAGAGATTTAATTACCAATTCAGTTCCTTTACTTTTTATACATTTATTCAGAAGATGAAGAGTAGAAGTTTTTGAGACTAAAAGCAATGAGAAAGAAAAAGGGCTTTCAAAATAGAAACAAAAAATATATGTACATATATCAAGCCAAAAAGGAGCTTGATCTGATTTTAGTATACTAGGTGATGATTAGCCAGAGACAAAGTCAAGAGTTATGAAGATAGCATAGTCAGAGTAAAACAAACCCATTTTTAATCTAAACTAAATTAAAAGCATTAACAAAATGTATTTAATTATCTTCAAAAGGTTAAATAGGTTACCTAACTGTAATGAATTTATAAGCAGATGGTATCTGGAAGATCCAAACAAGAATTAAGATCATAAGTTAATGACTAATCATGTATTCTAGAATAAAGTGAGATGGTGGAATAAGAAGTCCAATTCCTCATCCCTCCCCCAACAGGAACACCAATGTAATAATGATATACATATTAAAATACTTTTATGAGAAGTCCAGAATTCAGGTAAAAAGTTGTAATGCCCCAATAAGCACAAAACCATGAATAGCAGCAGCAATGAAACAGGTAAGAACAATTTCACTGTACTTGAACCAACTCCCCTCCTAAGCCAGCACAATTCAGTGCTGAGAGAGATTGTCCTAACATGAAACCTCTCCTTTAGGGAAAATAAAGGAAGTTTGTTCCAACATCTCTTGGCTTTCTTGTCTTAGAGACCAGTTTCTGTCTTGCCTGATCTGATGGAATTGGCATAGTTTGGATGCCTGAGGGCATACTCTAATATTATAATGGTCATATGTAAGTCACTTATAAAGGTTGAAAAATAAAATATTAAAAGTAACTTAAGCCACAATAATTTGTTAATGGATACACAACATAAAAAGCTTTATGTTGTGATATCAAAAACATAACATGTGGAGGGAGAGAAAGTAAAATGGTACAGTTTTTGTATGTGATTGAAGTTAAATTGTGATCAACTAACAACAGACTGTTAGAACTATAATATTTTTACTTAATCCTCATGGTAATCACAAAGAAAATACCTACAGAGATTCACAAAAGAGACTGGGCTCCATGGCTTAGTCTGTAATCCCACCACTTTGGGAGCCTGAGGCAAATGGATTGCCTGAGCCCATGGGTTTGCGACCCACCCAGGCAACTTGGCGAGACCTTGTCTCTACAATAAATCAAAAATTAGCTGGGCATGGTAGCACACACTGGTAGTTCTAGCTACTTGGAAGATTGAGGTGGAAGGATCGCAGGAGCCCAGTAGGTTGAGGCTACAGTGGCCAGGAGCATGCCACTGCACTCCAGTCTGGGTGACAGGGTAAGACTCCAACTCAAAAAAAAAAATTCACAAAAGAAAATAAGAAAGAAATAAAAGTTGGTCAATACACAAACATAAGTTTCAAAGGAAGACAGCAAAAAAGGAAAAGGGCAAAAACGCAGGCAGAATGGGAGGCAAGATGGTGATGGAACGGGATGGACGGTGAGAGTCTCTGCAAAAACGAGTTTCCATAAAGACTCTCTATGTGACCGGGTGTATGCCCATAAGTAGTGAAATTCTGTCTGAGGAGACTGAGGCTCAAGCACCTAGAGCTCTCCTCTGGAGGTGACTGCAACCCACCACCATCCTGAGATTGGAGCCCCTGCTGCACAGGATTGTCTACTGTTCTTGGGACCTTCTCGAGAGGAAGTAGCAGAGAACAGCTACTCCCCCACCACCTGGCACCTGTCATCACCTGTGGCAGCAGACTGCACAAGAGCAGCAGGAACCATGGAGAAGGCAGGGTGTGGAAATCTGGAATGAAGCCCAGCTGCCAGTGAGAAGATGCCGACCGGTGCCATCTTCTCTATCCCAGGACTGGGCAGAGACCTGCATTGCTCCACATAGCTCTCTCCAGCCTCCAACCTGTGACCCAGAGGCTATCTCCTCATTGGAGTAAGAGAGACAGCTCCATGCAGGGACAGGCACAGACATGTCAGATCTGAATAGGAGAATTGTCAGCAGTGGAAGTAGAAGATGAGTAAAGTGAGTCCGGATCTGATCCATTCCCCTCCCACAGTAGTTCATGGGGCATCTGACCCACTCTGAGAGCAACCCTACCAGCCTATGCTGAGAGCTAAGGGGACAGACTGGAGACTGGAGACACTCCTTAACACAGCGGTGGTAGCCGAAAGTGGTGGCAGCAGCCAAAAGGGATCTGGAGTTACAGAAACAACCACAGAGTGAGGTTTTGTGTTGTTGCTTGTTTGTATGTTTGTTTTGTTGGATCATTTTTTGTTTTAGTTTTTAAGGATTTTTTTTCTTCTCTTTTTGTTTTTATTTATGATTTCATACCTGCTTTGTTTCTGTTATTTTAATTTTTTTATGTTTGTGTATGGTTATTTTTGAGGGCAAGTACATCAACAGGGGTTTTGTTTGTTTATATAATTGAATGTTTTTGTTTTTTGTTGTTTTTTTCTGTCTTCCTTTGTTTCTCTATTTATTTGTTAGCTATTATGCCTGTCTGTTTTTCCTCTTATTCTTCTCTCTCCACCTACTTTTTATCTTCTTCCTTTCTTTTCCCAATCTTTTCCTTTCTCTTATCTCATTTGGTTTCAGGGGGCAAACATACGTTCCCACTACATGGAAAGATTGCAAGGCAGTAGGAAGAGGACTCCAGGGGCCCACACACCTGTCAGTGGATAATGGTATCTGCAGATAGCTTCTGAATCACAGCTCCCCCTTAATTAAGTCTCAAAACTACAGAAAGAGCAGCCCCCACCCTCATTCCAGCTTCAAAATTGAAAAAAGTCAGAGGATCTACATAAGGAAGAATAGGAGACTGAAAAAACAGAAGTAAAATCTATCCCCCAATCACTAAACAATAGAATTAAAGAAGAGGTTTAAAAATATGGGGAGGAAAACATACAAATGAAGAAAAACCAAAGGAAGAATGTGGGTCTCATACAGACCCCTGGGAGGACAACAACTGAGAATACAGACTTTGGAACTCAAACAATGAAGAATCCCCAGAATGACTGACTGGCCTCAAACTAAAAACCCTGATATCAAGATATTAATAGAGAGAATAAATAGAATAAAGAATGAAAGAGTTGATAACTGAGATAACAACAACAAAGAACACAGTGAATGAAATAAATACCAAACTTGGAAGCATGGAAAACAGAATTAACCAAGCAGAAAAAAGAATATCAGGACTTGAGGACCAAAATATGGTACTAACTCAAACTGTTAAAAATATAGAAAAGAAGCTGAAAAAGACAGAACAAAGCTCCCAAGAGATAAGCAATTATATCAAGAGGCCAAACCTAAGATTAACTGGAATCCCTGGGGCAGATAGAGAGACAGAGACCTCCGTGGACCAAAGACTCCATGAAATTATCCAATACAACTTCCCTTATCTCATGAGAGATGTGATCATTCAAACATAAGAGATTCAGAGAAACCCTGCAAGACAACAAATGAGAAGACCAACTCCTAGACACATAGTAATTTTCCTAAACAAAGTAGGTATAAAATAAAAAAATCCTAAAGACAGCAAGAGGGAAAAAGGTCAGACTACCTACTGGGGAATACCAATTAGAATAGCAGCAGACTTATCTATGGAAACACTTCAGTTTGGGAAAGATTGGAGTCCAATCTTTAAAGTTCTCAAAGATAAACAATTTCAACCAAGAATTACCTACCCAGCTAAGTTAAGTTTCATCAGTGATGGAGAATTAAAATCCTTCCTAGACATTCAATCCTTAGAAGTTTATGTTGCCTCCAGATCAGCTTTACAAGAAACACTTAAGAAAGTATTAAACACAGAAGAAATTTTAAAAAGAATGTCAAGCCCCTTCCCAAGAATGCAGGAAAAAGATCGAAAGCCACATAAATCAACCCAAAAATCAAAAGAAAGAAAATAAACAAAGAAAAGCAACAACAAACTCTATAAGAACATCATGACAGGGATAAACTCTTGCATTTCAATAATTAGCCTGAATGTGAATGGACTAAATGCACCACTGAAAAGATATAGAATGGCAAATTGGATAAAATATCATGTTGCAACAATATTTTATCTCTAAGAGACTCATTTCACAAGAAAGGACACTTAAACTCAAAGTCAGAGAATGGAAATCAATTTTTTCAGGTGAATGGAACACAAAAGAAAGCAGGAGTTATTATCTTAATATCAGACAAAATATCCTTTAAACTATCAAAAAATTAAAAAGATACAAATAGTCACTGCATAAGGATAAAAGGTTCAACTCATCAACAAGAAATATCCATCCTAAACATATATGCACCCAAGATGGGAGCACAAACTTTCATGAAGCAGCTTCTAGGTAAACTAAAAAAAGATATTGACTCTAACACTATCTTAGCTGGGAACTTAAATACTCAACTCACAGCCCTAGACAGAGCATCAAGACAAAAAAATTCAACAAGGAAAACTGGAATCTCAATGTGATTCCTGACCAAATGGACTTAACTGATACCTACAGAACACTTCCCCCAGTAACAAATGAATATACATTCTACTCATCACTGTTCGTAACATACTCTAAGATTGACCACAAATTCAACCATAAATCAGACATAAACAAATTCCATAAGGTTGAAATACTGCCACACAACTTTTCAGACCACAGTGAAATAAAAATAAATATCAATGTCAACAATGTTCTCCAGAAACCCACAAAGACATGGACACTAAACAGCATGATGCCAACAATTCCTGGGTCAACACAAAAATCAAAACAAAAATTACAAGATTACTGGAAACAAATGAAAACAAAGAAACTCCTTACCAAAAGCTCTGGGATGCTATGACAGCAGTACTAGAAGGGTAACTTATAGTTCTATGAACCCACATGAAAAAAAGGGAAAGATCACGTTAACAGTCTACCAAATAACCTAGGGAAGTTGGAAAAGCAAGACCACCATAACCTTAAATTCAGCAGAAGAATCCAGATCACCACAATAGAAGCCCAAAATCAAGACATAGAAGACAGAAATATAATGCAAAAACTGAATGAAATAAAAAACTGGTTCTTTGGAAGAAAAAAAAAAAAAAAAAAAAACCTGATGGGCTACTAGCAAGACTGAATAAGAAAAGGAGAGAAAATGCCCAAATAGACACAATCAGAAATGCCAAAAATCAAGTCACAACTGACCCCGAAGAAATACAAAAGGTTATCAGAGATTACTATGTGCACTTGAACAGAAACAAACTTGAAAACCTCAATGAAATGGAGGATTTACTGACAGCATATAACCTATCAAGATTGAAACAAGAAGAAATCAAGACCCTAAAGAGACCAATAACAGCCCAGGAAATCGACTATGTCCTACCAAAAAAAAAAAAAAAAAATCCCCAAAAAAAAAAAAAAAAAAAAAAAAAAAAAAGCCCTGGACCAGTTGGCTTTTCAGGACAATTCTACAAAACGTATAAGTAGGAACTGATATCAACCCTATTGAAAGTGTTCCAGGCAATTGAGAAAGATGGCACTCTCCCTGAAGCTAACATCACAATCATACCCAAACCAGGTAAAGATCCAGCAAAGAAAGAGAAGTATAGGTCAATATCCCTGATGAACATAGATGCTAAAATTCTCAATAAGATTCTCGCAAAACAGATCCAACATCACCTGATTCACCATGATCAAGTAGGCTCCATCCCTGGAATTCAGGGCTGGTTGAACATCTGCAAGATCATAAATTTAAATAAATACATCAACAGAGGTAAAAACAAAAACCACATAATTATATCATTAGATGCACAAAAAGTTTTCAATAAAATCCAGCACCCCTGCTTGATAAAAACCCTTGAGCATCTAGGCATAGGTGGAACACAACTCAAAATAGTAAAAGCCATGTATGAGAAACTCACAGCCAACATACTGCTAAACAGACAGAAATTGAAACAATTTTCCCTAGAAACTAGAATAAGACAAGGATGCCCTCTTTCACCCCTCCTGTTCAACATATTTAGGAAATCCTAGTTAAAGTAATCAGACAGGAGAAGGAAATCAGGGGTAACCAAATAGGAAAAGAGGAAGTCAAGTTATCTCTCTTTGCAGACAACATGATTCTATACCTTGACACCCAAGTAAATCTGTCAAAAAGCTCCTTGCACTGATAAAGGAATTTGACAAAGCCTCAGGGCATAAAATAAATGCACAAAGACAGTTGCATTCCTATCCACTAACACTAAACAAACTGAATCCAAAATAAGAAGCACAATCCCATTCACAATGGCCACACACAAAAAAAGAAATATCTTGGCATCTTCCTAACCTGAGAAGTGAAAGACCTTTACAATGAAAACTATAAAACACTGCTCAAAGAAATCAAAGATGACACAAACAAATGGAAAAATACTCCATGTTCATGAATGAGAAGAAAAACATTGCTAAGAGTTCCATCCTACCCAAGGTAATCTACAGATTTAACACAATACCTATTAAATTACCAGCAGCATTTTTCTCAGATCTGGAAACAACAATACAGGAATTCATATGGAAACATAAATGACCACAAATAGCCAAAATAATCCTCAGCAAATATACAAAGCAGGAGATATTACACTCCCAGACTTTAAACTTGATCATAAATCTACAATAATTAAAGCAGTCTGGTTAACTTCAAACTTCAAACTATAAGAACCTTAGAAAATGCAGCAGACATCCTTATGGAAATTGGAACTGGCAACCAATTCCTGAACAAAATTCCGAGTGCCCACATCATAAGACATAAGATAGAGAAGTGGGAAGCCATCAAACTGACAGGCTTCTGCAAAGCAACAGAAACCATCAAGAGAGCCGGGAGATAGCTCACAGAATGGGAAAAAAAAATTTGCCAACTGTATATCTGACAAAGACCTAACATCTATGATCCACAAGTAACACCAACATGTTGAAAAGAAAAAAACAAAGAGCCCCATTACAAAAGGGGCAAAAGACATGAATAGACACATCTCAAAAGAAGACATATGAGCAGCCAACAGATATATGAAAACATGCTCAACCTCTTTAGTCATAAAATAAATGCAAATTAAAACTACACTGAGATGCCCCTAATTTCAGTTGAGATACTCATCATCAATAACTCAAAAAACAATAGATGCTGGAAAGGATGCAGTGAAATGGGAGCACTTCTACATTGTTTGTGGGAGTGTAAACTAATACAACCTGTGTGAAAAACAGATTGGCGATTCTTAAAAGATCTAAAAATCGATCTTCCATACTACCCCACAATCCCCCTACTGGGAATATACCCAGAGGAACTCAAATCACTCTATGAAAAAGATACTGTACATGCATGTTTATTGCAGCATTATTCACAATAGCAAAAACATGGAACCAACCATGTTGCCCACTGAAAGAAGAATGGATTTTTAAAAATGTGGTGCATATACACTATGGAATATTATGTAGCCATAAAAAGGACAAAATTATGAACTTTGCAGCAACGTGTATGGACTTAGAGACTGTAATACTCAGTAATCTATCATAGAAACAGAGATCTGAGTACCACATGTTCTCACTCATGTGCAAACCTTGAACAATTATCATAATACTATAAGAAAGGTATTGACAGTAGTGGAAACTGCCAGAGGGTGGGGGGCACACATCATTAACAAGGATACCTGCATAATGAACATTTATATACCTAACCATGAATTGTATTCTTCATCTTTAAAATTATAAATTTTAAAAAAGACATGCAAAACCAATACAAAGTGGACATATTAAATCCTTCTCTGTCAGAATTAATTTAAACACAAATGAATTAAATGACACAATTAAAATGCATAGTGTTGCTGAATGAATAAAAAGGTAAGATGCCATTTCCAAAATATTCTCTTTAGAATTAAGCATACAAGTAAAGAATACCATGAATGAAATAAATAACAAACTAATAAGCATAGGAAGCACAATTAGCCAAGCAGAAGACAGAATTTCAGAACTTGAAGACCAAAATATAGAACTAAAGCAAACTGCCAAAAATATAACAAAGGACTGGGCTTGGTGGCTCAGCCTGTAATCCCGAATGTTTGGGAGGCTGAGGTGAGTGGATTGCCTGAGCCTGCGTGTTCGAGACCCGCTTGGGCAACTTGGCGAGTCCTCATCTCTACAATAAGTCAAAAATTAGCTGGGAGTGGTAGTGTGTGCCTGTAGTTCCAGCTACTTGGAAGGCTGAGGTGGAAGGATCGCTGGAGCCCAGCAGGCCAAGGCTGCAGTGGTTGGGAGCAGCCACTGCACTCCAGTCTGGGCGACAGAGTGAGACTCCAACTCAAAAAAAATAAAAATAAAAAAGAAGCTTAAAAAGACAGAATAAAACCTTCAAGAGATGTGCGATTACTTCAAGAGAATTAGCTTAAGAGTAATAGGACTTCCTGAGGCAGAAAGAGAGACAGACCACCCTGGAACAAACATTCCATGAAATTATTCAAGAAAACTTCCCTCACCTCATTAATGATGTGAAAATTCAAACACAAGAGATTCAGAGAACCCCAGCAAGACAAGAAATGAGAAGATCAACTTTTAGGTACATCATAATCCCCCTGAACAAAGTAGGTATAAAAGAAAAAGTCCTAAAAGCAGCAAGAGAAAAAGGTAAGTCTACCTACCAGGGAAGACCAATCAGAATAGCAGTAGATTTATCCACAGAAACACTTCAGGCTAGGATAGCTTGGAGTCCAATATTCAAAGTTCTCAAAGATAAACAATTTTAACCAAGAATAAACTACCCAACCAAGCTAAACTTCATCAGTGAGGTAGAATCAAAATCTTTCCCAGACATCCAATTCCTAAGAACTTACGCTGCCTCCAGACCAACTCTACAAGAAACTTTTAAGAAAGTATTAAACACAGAAGAAAAGGGATAAAGAACAACAATGTTCTTAACAAAGAGTACAGGGAAAAGATTGAAAACGCAAACGAACCAACCCAAAAAACCAAAAGAAAGACAACAAACAAGTACAACAACTCTAAAAGAACATCATCATCATGACAAAGATAAACCCTCACATTTCAATAATTAGCCTGAATGTGATTGGACTAAATGCACCACTGAAAAGACATATAATGACAAAATGGATAAAATATAAAAGGCAACAATATATTTCTCCAAGAGACTCATTTCACCAGAAAGGATACTCACAGACTCAAAGTAAGAGAATGGGAAACAAATTTTCAGGCAAATAGAACACAAAAGTAAGCTGAAGTTGTGATCTTAATCTCAGACAAAACACCCTTTAAACTATCAAAAATCAAAAAGATGAAGAAGGTCACTATATAATAATAAAAGTTTCAATCCATCAATAAGAAATATCCATCCTAAACATATATGCACCTAACATAGGAACACCAATGTTTGTAAAGCAGCTTCTAGACAAATATAAAAAAGAGATTGACTCTAATACTATCATAATTGGGGACTTTAATACCTCACTCACAACCCTACACAGATCATCAAGAAAAAAAATCAGCAAGGAGACCCAGAACGTCAATGAGACTCTTGAACAAATGACCTTAATTGATACCTACAGAACACTCCACCCAATGAACATAGAAAATACATTCTACTCATCACCACATAGAATGTACTCCAAGATTGACCACATCATTGGCCATAAGTCAAACATAAACAAATTTCATGAGATTGAAATCTTGCCATGCACCTTTTAGACCACAGTGGAATAAAAATAAATATCAACACCAACAAAATTTCCCCAAAGCCCACAAAGACATGGACACTAAACAGCATGATGCTGAACAATGACTGGGTCAACACTGAAATCAAAGAAGAAATTGAAAGATTCCTGGAAACAAATGAAAATGAAGAAGTACCCTACCAAAACCTCTAGGATGCCATGAAATCAATTCTAATAGGGGAATTTATATCTCTATGAGCACACATCAAAATAATGGAAATATCACAAGTGGAGAGCCTAACAAATCACTTAAGGGAACTGGAAAGAGAAGACCACCAAAACTCCAACTTTAGCAGAAGAATCCAAATCACAAAAATAAGAGCCCAAATATGGGATATAGACGACAAAAATATTATCAAAAACATCAACAAAACAAAAAGCTGGTTCTTTGAAAGAATTAACAAGATTGATAGGCTCCTAGCCAGAATGATCAAGAAAAAGAGAGAAAGAGCCCAAATAAACACAATAAAAAATATAAAAGATCAAATCACAACTGATCCTGAAGAAATAAAAAAGATTAACAGAGATCTATGTACACCTATATGGAAGCAAATGTGATAACATAGATGAAATGGAGGACTTTCTGACATCACACAACCTACCCAAATTGAAACAAGAAGACACTGAGACACTTAATAGACCAATAACAACCCAGGAAATTGACTCTGTCATACAAAAATGACCTACAAAAAAAAAAAAAAAGCCCTGAACCAGATGGCTTTCCAGCAGAATTCTACAAAATGTACAAAGAGGAGCTGATACCAATCCTATTGAAATTATTCCAGGCAATTGAGAAAGACAAAATTCTCCCCAAATCACTATAAGAAGCTAACATTACACTTATACCCAAACCAGGTAAAGATGCAACAAAGAAAGAGAACTACAGGCCAATATCTCTTCTGAACATAGATGCAAAAATCACCAACAAGATTCTAGCAAATCAGATCCAAAAACACATCTCAAAAATCATCCACCATGACCAAGTAGGCTTCATCCCCTGAATGCAGGGCTGGTTCAACATTCACAAGACCATAAATGTAATTAAATACATCAACAGATGTAAAAACAAGAGCCACATGATTATCTCACTAGATGTAGAAAAAGTTTTTGATAAAAATCCAGCATCCCTTCTTGATAAAAACCCTCAAATACCTAGGTATAGAAGGAACATACCTCAAAATAGTAAGTGCCATCTATCACAAACCCACAGCTAACATATTGCTAAATGGACAGAAACTAGAAATATTTCCCCTGAAAACAGGAACAAGACAAGGCTGCCCACTCTCACCCCTCTTGTTCAATATTGTATTGGAAGTCCTAGCCCGGGCAATTAGGGAAGAGAAGGAAATCAGGGGTATCCGAATAGGAAAAGAGGAAGCCAAGTTATCCCTCTTTGCTGATGATATGATCCTATACCTTGAAAATCCAAGAGAATCTGTCAAAAACCTGCGTGCACTGATAAAGAACTTTGGCAAAGTCTCAGGGTACAAAATAAACATGCAAAAGTCAATTGCATTCCTATATACCAACAACAAGCAGGCAGAGGCCCAAATAAAAAACACAATTCCATTCACAAAAAAGAAAGACAGAATGAAAGAAAGAAAGAAAGAAAGAAAGAAAGAAAGAAAGAAAGACCTCAGCATCTTCCTAACCAGAGAAATGAAAGACCTTTACAATGAGCATTACAAAACACTGCTCAAAGAAATCCAAGAAGACACAAACAAATGGAAAAATATTCCATGCTTATGGATAGGAAGAATCAACATTATTAATATGTCTATCCTATCAAAGGCAATCTACAGATCCAACGCAATACCCATTAAGTTAGCAATATCACTTTTGTTAGACCTGGAAATGACAATACAGAAATTCATATGGAAACATAAATGTCTATGAATAGCCAAAACAATCCTTAGCAAGAGAAACAAAGCAGGAGGTATCACACAGACCATAGACACAGAGACCAATGGAACAGGATAGAGATTCTGGAAGCAAAGCCTCAATTCCTCAACCAACTCATCTTTGACAAAGCCTCCAACAAAAATCACCAGGGAGAGAAGAACCTATTTAATAAATGGTGATGGGAAAACTGGCTGACCACATGCAGAAGATCTACAAGGAACTCAAACGCACTGAAGGGGGGAAAAACAGCCCCTTTAAAAAGTGGGCAAAAGACATGAATAGACACTTCTCAAAAGAAGATATACGGACAGCCAATAGACACATGAAAAAGTGCTCAGCCTCACTCATCATCAGAGGAATGCACATCAAAACCATTTTGAGATACCACCTAGCCCCTGGAAGAAAGGCCATATTAATAAAACAAACAACAACGGATGCTGGTAAGGATGAGGAGAAAAAGGAATGCTTCTACACTGCTGGTGGGAATGCAAACTGGTACAACTTCTCTGGAAAACAGTGTGGCAATTTCTGAAAGAACTAGAAATTGACCTTCCATATGACCCAGCAGTTTTCCTACTGGGAATATACCCAGAGGAACTCAAGTTATTCTACAAAGAAGATATCTGCACACATATGTTTGCTGCAGCTCTATTTACAATAGCAAAAAACATGGAACCAACTACGTTGCCCATCGAAGCTGGACTGGATAAAAAAATGTGGTACATATACATAATGGAATATTATGCAGCCATAAAGAAGGACAAATATATGGATTTTGCAGTAACTTGGATGGATTTGGAGTTGATCATACTCAGTGATCTATCACAGAAACAAAGAACAGAGTACCATATGTTCTCACTCATAAGCGGACCTTGAACAATTATAATACTATAAGAAAGCAATTGGCAGTAATGGGAAACTGTCAGGGGAGTGGGGGTGGGATTGACAGTTGAGGGAAACTGCTAAGGGAGGGAGGGCATACCTCATCAACAAGGGTAACTGCATGATCAATTGTGTATACCTAACCCTGAATTGTATCCCACATCTTTATAATAAAAATTAATTAAAAAAAGAATTAAGCACACACATGCTGAAAGTTAAGTGGTGGAGAAAGATATTCCATGCATATGGTAAACAAAAGAGAGCAGGAGTGGCTATCAGATGAAATAGGCTTTTGAGCTAGAACTGTCACAAAAATCAAGAAAAGACATTATGTAATGCTAAATATGCCAATAATATAGATAGGATAAGACAATTATAAATATATATTCTTCCAACATCAAAGAAACTAAATGCATAAAGCAAACATTGACAAAACTGAAAGGAGAATTTGACCGTAGTAAATTAACAATACTAGACTTCAGTACTCCCATTTTAAATATGAATAGAGTTCCCAGACAGAAAATCAGTGATAAAATAGTGAGCCTGAACAATATTGTAGACTAAATAATCCTAACAGACATATACAGAACATTCTACCAAACAGTAGCAGGACACATATTCTTCTCACCTGCACACCAACATTCTCCAGTATCGATCACATGTTGGATCACAAAAAATGTTGCAACAAATTAAAAACATTGAAACCATACCAAGTGTCTTTTTCACAGTAGAATAAAACTAGAAATCAATAGCAAAGGAAAAACTGTAAATTCACAATTATGTGGCAATTAATGCATCTTGAATTACCAATGGGAAGAAATCAATAAGAAAATTTGAAAATATTTTCAGTCAAACAAAAATGAAAATATAACATACTGAATCTTATGATATACAGTAAAAGCAGTGCTAAAAGGGAAAGTTATATCAAGACATATCTACACTAAAAAATAAAATATCTCAAATAAGAAATTTAACTTTATGCCTTTAGGAACTAGGAAAAAAAAGAAAGAAAAGAAAAAGCTAAACTCTTTAGAAGCCCAAACCTCACCTGCGTGCAATTTGTTTATGAAGCAAATCCTCACATCTACCCCAAAACTCTAAAGTTAAAACTGAGAAGAGTTACCAACAAAAAAAAAAGAAGAAGAAATTAAACCCGATGTTAACAGAAGAAAGAAAATAATAAAAGTTGGAGCAGAAATAAACAAAATAGAGAATAAAAGTGATAGAAAAAAATCAGTGAAACAAGGAATAGGATTTTTGAAAAGATAAAGTTGACAGAGCTTTAGCTCAAATAGTAAGACAAAGAGAGAAGATTCATATAAATTAAATCAGAAATCAAAGAGGAGATGTCACAGGAATAAAAGTGATCTTAAGATGTCACAGGAATAAAAGTGATCTTGTTACAAACTACTATATGCCAATGAATGACTCGCCTAAAAGAAATCAATAAATTTCTAGAAATATGCAATTTACCATGACTAAGTCATGAAGAAATAGCACATCTGAACAGAACTGTAACCAATAAGGAGATTGAATTGATAATTAAAAAACTGTAACAAGGAAAGCCTAGGACCAGATAACTTCACTGGATTAGTCTACTAAACTGTTAAAGAAGAATTAACATCAATTTTCCTCAAATGCCTTAAAAAAGGGAAAAAACAGGGAGCACTTCCAAACTCATTTTATGAGAATGTAATTATTCTGATACCAAGGCCAGATAATGACACTACAAGAAAAAGAAATTTTTAAGCCATTGGTCCTGAGGAACATAGATGCAAAACTCCTCAGCAAAATACAAACAGATTGAAGGCAACAGTATGTTAAAAGGCCATGCACCATGACCAAGTGGTATTTCTCCATGAGACTCAAGGATAGTTTTGCATATACAAATAGATTAATATAGTACACCATACCAACAGAATAAAGGATAAGAAACATCACTTTAATAGATGCAACAAAATGCAATACCTTCTCATTTTTTCCCCACCCTCCCTGCAACACCTTTTCATCATTAAACCAGGTATAGAAAGAATTGACCCCAACATTAAGAAGGCTGACATATGGCAAGCTAACACACAAAGGTTAAAAAAACTGAAAGCTTTTCCTCTAAGGTCAGAACAAAGGAAGGCTGCTCATTCTTGCTACTTCCATTCAACATGGTACTGGAAGTTCTAGCCAGAAAAATTAGGCAAAAGGATAATTAAAATGCATCTAAATCAGAAATGAAACAGTAAAATTATCTGTTTGCAGATGACAGAAGCTTATATATTGAAACCCAAAATACTTTATACAAACATACACACAAACACACGCACAACAGTGTGAGAAGTAAAAAATTCATTCAGTAAAGTTCCAGGATATAAAATCAATATACAAAAATCAATTGGGTTTCTATGCACTATCAATGGACTTTCCCAAAAGAAATTTAAAAAATCCCAATTATAATATCAAAGAGATACTTAGAAATAAAGTTAATAGATATCATGGTTTAACAGATAAATACATATGTCAAAAGTCACCGAATTGTATACTCTAAATATGCGCAGTTTCCTGACTATCAATAAAGTTATTTGTTTTTTAAAAAAGAAATGAGCTCAAAATTGACTAATGAGAAAAAAACGAATAGTAATTCAAATGTTACATCTTATTTCAGAAACTGTGGTAGGCAGAATATTGGCCCACAAGTATGTTCATTACCTAATCCCTGAAATCTGTACATATGCTTCTTTACGTGGCAAAAGAGACTTTACAGATGTGATTAAAGTTAAAGATTTTGAGATAGAGTATTATGGATTATTCCAATGGGCCAATATATTAAAATAGATTGTTAAAATTAGAAAATCTTTCCCAGTTTCTGTCAAAGGAAGATTTGACTGCAAAATTATAGAGAGATGTAATTGTTTTGGCTTTGAAAGAGGTTCAAGGATCAAGGAATGAAGGAAGTCTCCAGAAGCTAAAAAGGCGAAGAAACACATTCTCTTCTAAAGCCTTCAGGAAGGAATACAGCCCTACAGACTCCTTGATCTTAGCCTAGTGAGACCTGTGTTGCACTTCTGGCCCCCAAAACTATACAATAATATGTGTTACTTTAAGTCACTAAGTTTGTGGTAATTTTTTGCAGTGGTAATGAAAGAATAATACAATGACTATTCTAAAATACGTAAAAATTTAATCAAGATACTTCTAGACTTATTGTTAAAAGTGCTATAAAGTAAAACCCGTGAATACTCAAAGTATTAAAAACTATCAGCATGATCTGCATGACTCAGTCATATAAAGTGTCTTAGTCTGCCAGCCCCTACCAAAAGGATCCAGTAATAAAGTTATGAGCACATATTTTTGTATGTGTATATCCGTGTTATTCTACATTGAGTAAAATTTTAAATCACTAATTTCAAAGACTTTCCTTCCCAGTTCTTTGTTTTTCAACAAAGACTTATCTTTTTTTCCTCATTGCTAATTTGGGTTCCAGAGCAGTTGCTGTATCTGTGAACTGACTTTGGAAATGTCTTTTTAACAATTTTTTATTTTAAAGATGTGGGGTTCAATTCAGGTTAGGTGTACAGATGTTTATTATGCAGGTACCCTTGTTGATGAGGTGTGCTCTCCTTCCTCCCCTTGCAGTTTCCTACTACTACCAAGTCCTTTCTTAGTTTTCATTTTAAGAAACATTTCTTTTGCCAAGTTGTGAGATACTGTCAAATCTCTCAACTCTATCCCTAATGCTGTCTCCCTTTACTGATTTCTTAGACTACCTGCCATTCTGTTAAGTTGCAAAATCTCTTCATCTGGTATTGCTTTTGTATTTTCTCTTGCTCCAAATTGGTCTTACTATAGTTCCTTCCATCTGTAGTTAGTTATCTCTATATCCTTTCTAGTGATACCACCAAAGATACCAGGGGGGACCCAAAGGACCTGGAGTTTATTTATTTAAAAAATTGTGTATTTATTCTTACATGTTTAAACTTCAGTCACCTTCAGAGTACTTTCTGGTTGCTTCAATACACCTATCAAGATGCTTTTGCCACTATTAAAAGCAATTTTTGAAATTGTCAATTGTGATGCCTTTTAGTGCTTCTGCCATTTTTTGTTTCACTTCCTCCACATTGGCAAAACGTTTCCTGTTGAGGATTTTTTTGTTCATCCAGGAAAACAAACAAATAAACAAAAAGTCCACTCAAGGCAAGATTAGGTGAATAGGGTAGGTGAGGCATGGGGGTCATGCCTTTTTGATTAAAAACTGCTGAACACTCAGCGTATGTGACCAGGTGCTCTCTTAAGTCACCCATCATGAAATGGGCAAAATGCACTGAAAGAATCTCCAAAAAAACCTCACTGAAGCCAAACAGTGCTTCTCACAACACTGGCTGTTATACTGATGCCAATGAATTCCTAGAATATTTACTTAGTGAGGAAAGTCTGTACTACAAGGGGCTTATTCTTAAAAAAAAAATCAATTTTGGGGGGGGTTCTCCCATAAATTTTGAAATGTTGTAATATATTTATATTTGGGGGTTCAGAAATGGGACATGCCATTCAAATAGCACAATCAATTTATTTAGTATAATTCATGTCAAATGAGAATCTCATTACTGCCCAAAGATTTCTGAACCCTTATAAAATAAGGAATCATGACATAATTTTCGTCACCACTCTTCTGCCCCATATGCAAGTGTCAAATATTGTTATCAGATCAATAACCCATTGTTTTAGCTTCCTCAGGCAGCCATAACAAAACTCCGCATACTGGATGACTAAAAATAACAGAAATGTATCCTATCATAGTTCTGGAGGCTATACTCTGAAGTTTAAGTGTCGTCAGCAGGGCATGCTTCCTTTGATAATTGTAGGCTTTAGCTTCTCATATTAGCCAACGATTACTGGTTTTTCTTGTCTTACAGATGCATCACTCCAATCTTTGACATCACATGACATTCTTCCATGTGTTTTCTCTGTATCTTCACGTCCTTTTCATAAGTATTCCAGTATTTGAATTTGTGGTCCCATCTTAATCCAATATGACTTCATCTTAATTGCATCTGCAAAGATCCTATTTCTAAATGAGATCATATTCCTAAGAATAAAGAATTAGTATTTTAACATATCTTTTTTTTTTTGGAAGGGGGCACAATTCAACCCACACGTTCCTGTAAAGAGCTTCAGACTACTCAATAAATTATCCTAAAAAACAACTTGCAACCTATAAGGAATGAGATGTAGAATAAAATGTATTTGAAAAGACAATATTGGAAAGTGTTTAAAGCATAAATTCTGGAACAAGACTGTCTTGGTTGGAAGGCCAACCTGACTTAATAGCTGTGTGGCTTTTTAAAGTTGCTTAGCCCTTCTGTTTTTCAGATGTTGTGTATGCAAAACAGGAATCATAATAGGATCTACCTTATAGCATAATGAAAATCAAATGAAATAATGTATGAAAAAGTACAATGCCTCACATGAGAAATTATTGATAAATGTTGGCTATTAAAGTTACTAATTTTACTGAAAATATGTTTATTATTATGAACATTATGTGGCATTTTAACAAATATCAAACTGATAAAAACAGCCTTGGCTTTACTTCTGAAAATATATTTAATCAATATTACATACAAATTTAAAAAGTACAACTAAATTTCAAAAATGTTTTAATTACAGTAATAATTGCACCATAATGTCAAGCACATTTTTTTACATTTTTCAATTTATTTGCAGTTTTCTCTTTCTCTCTGTCTCAGTCTTTGACCCTTTCTTTGGCCTAGTTTTCTCTCCCCCTCAACCCTCTCTCTTCATATTATGGATACATATATATATATATATGTATGTACATATATATACACACATATATATAAAACATATTTTATGTAATTATATTTTATTATATTGAACTCTATAGTACATAAAATATTATACATAAGAATTATTTAGGTTTTTGCGATCCTGTGGAAACATAATTGTTAAGATTTTTAAATATTCTATTAACTACACTTATTAAAACTAATTTAGCTTTTTAAATGTTTTAAGCACAGTATATGGGTCCACTTTGATTGCTATGCTAATGTTAAACTATCTAACACCTTAACAAAAGGACAACTGGCGTGTTTTTTAAATTAAGTAACAAATCTAATGTACAACTAAGTGACTACTTAGGGAAAAACACTACTTACCTACAGTACAAGTAACAGAAGTAATGGCTAATTCTAGGAGCTTTGCACAGCAGATAAAGATCACATTTCACATATAATAAATGGTTAGATTAAGATTAAACTCTTATAAGAATTTCTTTATACATGCTTTTGAAATCCATGCATTTTTTTCAATGTGGCACTGGCTATGATACATTAAGTAAAATAATAATGTTACAATTGCTGTTACATTTAATCAACATGCATTTGTACTTTCAGAAAATTTTAAGAGGTCCTGGGTTTATAGAAACATAATATTTGGGGGGAGGGGTAACGCTAGAATAGGCAAAAGACAGGAAGTTCTGAAAATTACCTGTTTTCCTCCAAATGTAAATTAAACACTTTTTTTTTCAAAAATGAAAGGGAAAAATACTGGTATTTTTTAATTATTACTAAATTAGACATGATGATATGCACAAGGAACTTAATGCATAGAAGGGATCCTTCCTTCCTTAACTCTCTTGTTTTGGATAATACTTTTTCCCTTGCACCATGAAGTGAGCTTTGAACTTTAAAAGACACCAACATTAGGAAGAGATATGTTATATTTGAAAGTAATTTATTAATTATGTAGAAGAAAGATCCAAAATGTTGTACTATGTAGACAAATGTCATGAAATATGTGGCTAATTCCATAGTTTATTCAGCTGTCAATGCCACCAGATTTACTAAAATTTTACACTTTTCTCCCCTGCCCCAAAAATCATTGTTCAAGATTATTGTGCCTAAGAGAATGTTGTTCAATCTCTTGCTCTTGTATATATTTAAATAAGACTTTATGTGTAATTGTTTCCAAGCAAAATGACAAGGGATACAAAGGAAATACATTAATCTATTGATTCAAATTTCTTTCTATCTAAAAAACAAAACAAAACAAAGACTTGCTCTTTCACACAGGCTGGAGTGCAGTGGCAAGAGCCTGACTCACTGCAGCCTTGACCTTCTGGGTTCAGGCGATCTTCCTGCCAGTCTCCTGAATAGCTGGGACTATAGATGTGCACCACCATGCTTGGCTAATCTTTGTATTTTTTTGTAGAAACGAGGTCTCACTATGTTGTCCAGGCTGGTCTCGAGCTCCTGGGCTCAAGTAATCCTCTCGTCTTCGCCTCCCAAAATGCTGAGATTACGGATGTGAGTTACTGCGCTTGTCTTCAAATTTCTTTTAGATGGACTGTGTTTTAAAGAGGCAGGACATTTTTCTCCAGGGATGGGGGTAGGGTGTTATTTTTTTGTTTCTCTGTAATGGAAGTATAATATTTGAAAGGGGCTGAACAACTTTCTCACCTGTTTCAAGTATTTAAATTTATGTTTTTCATTTTTTTCCCATGCGTTATATATGTATATATATATTTATTTATCCATCTCAGGTAAAAACAACATCAGAAGAAGGGAGGGGAAAAAAAACCACCAAACCAAATTAAACCAGCAGAATTAAGCCAAATTTAGTTGCAGCCAGCTTGATCAGTGATGTTTTATTCATCAATCACCTGCACTTTCATCGAATTGTTTATGCACAAATTTCAAGCATAAATAGCAAATGTAGCACTTCATTTTACTTATGTAATATCATAGATTAATGTGGTGCACATTAGTCTGTTAGATCCACCTTACATGTTCAGGTACTGCATAAAATGACTTCTTGTTAGTTTTATCAAATCTTTTTTTTCAAATAAAATTAAAAGAATTTTTAGGTGTTTTTAGATGTAATGAGACAGATTACTTAATTACCTTGGCTACTTCATGAAAGTAGGTAAGGCCTGAGTGTAAGCAGCATTAATTCATTTATGTCACAGAGCATATTACTGATGAAGTTTACAAAATATGCATTCAAAGAGTATGTATTTTATAAAGTATTTGCCAGTGTTTTTTAAAAAAATTTTATGTCATGGAATGCAATGGAAATTGACAGGGTAAACTGATAGAAAATGTGTGAGAAACTCACTTCGGAAAAATTGCTTCAGTAAGTCCTCCATGAAGGGAATATATAAGCAGAAATTTTCATAGTAACAAATCAAGATTGCAAAGGTCACAGGGAAGAGAATTCCATATAGAACCATTATCAAGTGCAAAGACCCTAAGGCAGGGACTAATTTGGTATGTTCTGGAACAGGAGGAGTGCTGGAGTGTCATTTAGCATATTTAGTTCTTCCTGATTTCAAATCCATTTTTTTTCCAAAGCTACCTCAAAAAGAATAAGGAGAAAGTATAGGAGTATTCTTTCTTTTCCTGGAGCAATTGACCGCTCACTCTTTTCTTTGGGTCATTCAGTATTCATTGATTATGCTTTCCTTTTCGTTCTGAGGCCCTCATCTAGCAAATGAAACTCTGTTTTCATATCTAACATATATGTACTTGTTGCTAAAATAGTCTTGTTTTAATTTCAAAGGTACAATATTAATCAAGTAGTTTTGAGCTGAAAAAAAAATCCCTGTGGAAACTTAATGCTTTTCCCATTAATGTCTAGACATTATTTAATTCAGGAAATTGAGAGTATAAATAGGTGATTTCTAAGCATTCTTTCAATTTTGATATCCTCTGATTCTCTATCAAGCCAGACTCTCAAAGAAACAGTCCCAAAGAATGATGCCATCTTTTTGCTTTTGAACACCAGTAGTTCTTTACTCTTATCATAAGACCTTCAAAGGTGTGCCATAGTGCAAAACATCTTGGTGGAGATGTTGAAACACACTGGTTCTCATTCCAGCTCTGCTGGTGACAAGTTTGAAATATTGGATAGCTCACTTAATTCTGCCAATCCTCGTTTATTAAACTGAGATGACTTCAAATATTATTTCTCATTATAAATGATACATTTCAATGAAAAATAAGTAAGTTGCTCTTAAAATGAATCTTAACAATAATTTAGCCAACACACAGTGACAACATTCTAACTAAACAAAAGACTGTAAAATCTTCAAATCTTGATTTATTATTTCCCTTTTGAAATGTGGAGTGAGTTATGATGGCCACTTGGCATACTTGAAGTCCTTCAAATTGTCAATTCCTTGCTCTTTCCAAAGCTCTGGAGGTTTGTTTCTCTGCAATGTTTGTTTCTCTCAATTTGTAGCTCCCTGTAGGTTCCCACACTCAGAGCATAAAATAAAAGAAATACAAAGAAAAGTGAATAATCTTACTCCAAATTTATTACAAATAGCAATTTAAAAGACTCATTAACACAGTATGAAACATAAAAAAGAAGAATCATAACCAAAGAATGTGAGAAAAATATAAAAAATGTGTGAGTACATATCTATCCAGCTATCTCAACATCTGAATGCCTGATATTGTGCTATTCATGAGTGAATCAATAAATACATTTCTGCACTCATTTAATAATGTGTTACTGGAATTACACTATAGTTATAAATACTAATTAGAAATAAATCATTAGAAACAAAATGTTCCCAGTATCTTCTACCAGGCTGCTGTAAATGAAGAAGCTCAAATTGGTAGGAATTCATCAATTTTTGTTTCATACTTTTATCAGAGTTTTATAAAACAAAAGTATGGGGGAGAATCCCCAGGCTTCAAGAGACTATAAAATCTCATTGAAGTTGGCTTCCTGCAAGTCAAATGAAAAGCCCCTTGGTACTCATGCACGACTGAGTTGGTCAAATTGAGCCAATTCTAATTTTTCAGGGTTGTTGAACTCACCAGGGAGGACATGAGCAGAGAGATGAAGTACAGAGGATATGCTATGCACCAGCTTCAGCAGAATCCAAGTGATTTCTCAGCCTACACTTTCAAATCCCTGCATTTTGGATCTGATCTCTAACACTCTTGAGTTAGGAACTGTGGTGCCTCACTCTGGAGGCCTGCTTCCTTGATAATATCATGTGCAACTTCAGCTCTCTACAGCTCTGAATGTGGGCCAGAACTAGGCTGACCTTTGATTGCAGTTTTTCCAAGAAAGTTGTGTTGCTTTGGAGTTCAGGACTCCATGAAAGTTTTCAGTTTGTGTCAGGGTGGAAGTGGCAACACAGGGAAACCAGAGAGAGCTAGGAGCAGCAGGGAGAAGACACTAAGAAATCCACATTAAAGACTGGGGAAGTAGAATGCTGCTGAAGAAACGTCACCAGTCTATGCTAGGGTTTCTCAAACTTAGCACTATTGGGTCAGACACGTCTTCGTTGTGGATTGCTGCCCTGTCTAATGTAGGATATAGCAGCGTCTCTGGCCTATATCTACTAGACACCAGTAGGACTCCTTCCAAGTTTCAAAAAATTAAAAAATATCTCCAGACTTTGAGTGTGGGGTGGGAAGAAGGGCAGAAAAATCTACCGTGGTTTAGAACCTATGGTCTATGCATTCCTACCTCCACGGTTTGGATTAGCTACTTCCTACTTTATAATACTCATGCCTTACTGTGGTCTGAATTATGTCTTCTTTCCCAAAGTTATATATTGAAGTGCTAGTCTCAACATATGTAATGATATCTGGTTATGGGGCTTGTGGGAGATACTTATGTTTGGATGAGGTCATGAAAGTCAGACTCTCTTGATGAAATTGTGCCTTTATAAGAAGAGACAACCGAGAGCTTGCTGTCTTTCTTTCCCCCACATGTGAGGACACAGTGAGAAGGTGACCATCTGCAAGCAAGGAAGAGATAACTTCCCAGAACCTAGCTATGTTAGCACCCTTATCTTGGGCTTCCAGCCTCCAGAACAGTGAGAAAATAAGTTTCTATTTTTTAAAACATCCAGTTTATTGTATTTTGTTATGGCAGCTTGAGCTAACTAAGATACGGTCTCTCTTCCAGAAAGCTTTCCCTCACTCTCTGTAAGATTTAGATGCCCACATCCTCATGCTTCTTTCACACCCTATTTTTGTTCATTCAACATAAATATAGTAGACACCTGCTATATACTGTGTATTGTTCTCAACACATGGTAGTAACTAAAATTAACAAAGTTCCTGTCCTTATAGAGCTTTCATGTTTGAAAAGAAAACAGACCATAAAGTGCATAAATATAAATAAATGGGATATTTGTAGTTGCTATGAAGCAAATTAAACAGAGCAATGTAATAGAACTACTACTTGGGAATTAAGAAAATAATTTAACTTAAGTGGTCATAGAAGCTAGCAATTGAGCAGACACATTTAAAATGAAGGAAACGTGGTATAACAACAAGGCTGAAGAAACATCAAAGAAAAGAATCTTAATACAATAACCAGCTGGGCTTATTTGAAGAACTGTAGGAAGGTCAGTGTCTCTAGTGCTGTAAGTCAGGGGAAAGGCAAGTCTGAATTGAGCTAGAAAAGGCGGGCACAGGCCAGTTGATGCAGAGCCTAGTAAACCATGGGAATGAGCTGGATTTATTTCAGTGGTCTGTTATAGTACCAATACATTCTTTCTAATTTTCAAAACCATTGGTCTCTTTCCCTATTATTCATATAGCCTTAAACAATTCCTTCAATTACCTTTTAAAAAATCTGCAAAATGGGTAACAATCTATGTGTTAAGTTATTTTGTGAGAATTAGGTGAAATGGAATGATGCTATTGTTATTTAATGAAGTTAACGTCAGTGCATTGCATACATTGTATCTCTTATTCTCAGAACAGCAGACTTTATTACCATTGTGAAAATGGAGAAGAGATATTTGAATTCAGTGTTGAAGGTAGAATAGGAGATGGTTGGTAAAAAAAAAAAAAAAACACAGTGAAAAAGGCAAAGCACTCTAAAAAATGGGAATAGCATTTACAAAGTACAGTTATCAAAAATCCTGTAGTGTAAAGAGATTATAGGCAATTAGATGTGGCTGGAGTGTATGGTGCAAGGAGTAGTGAGAGAAAAACCTGGAGATTAGATTCTTTTTTTCTCACCAGAAACTTCTTTTTCTAAATTTATTTTATTTTAAAAACATGAGCCCGGCTCGGTGGCTCAGCCTGTAATCCCGCGCCTTTGGGAGGCTGAGGTGAGTGGATTGCCTGAGCCCGCAGGTTCGAGACCCGCCTGGGCAGCAAGACCTCATCTCTACAATAAATAAAAAAATCAGCCGGGTGTGGTAGCGCATGCCTGTAATTCCGGCTACTTGGAAGGCTGAGGCGGAAGGATCGCCGGAGCCCAGCAGGTTGAGGCTGCCTGCGGTGGCCAGGAGCGGCCACTGTACTCCAGTCTGGTCGACAGAGTGAGACTCCAACTCAAAAAACCAAAACAAACAAACAAACAAACAAAAACATGGGGTACAGATGAGGGTTAGGTACATACGTGGTCATAATGCAAGTAAAGTGTGGGTACCTTTATTGATATGTGCTCCTCCTCCCCTGGCAGTTAAGACTCTCAACTTACTTAGCTTATGTGATCTTGTGAAAATAACTTGATTTCCATTAGCATCAGTTTTCTCAACTATAAAAAGGGGGCAATGACACTTTTTTGTTGCAATATTATAAGGGCAACATGAAATAATATTTTATCACGAAACCTGGCACAAAGTAAGTTTTAAAAGCATTACATATATATCCAGCTATCTAAAGAATGTTTACTAGTGCACCAATGCCCCTCCAAGCTCATTTCCAAGTATAAACTAAAAAAAAAACCAAAACACTCTGTTATCACATCTTTCTCATTTTTGATGAATGACTTGAATGGCAACACAGAGCAGATATTTCAGATGATCAAAGTTGGAATGGATAATTAATATACAACGTGACAAAAATCAGATCTTGACAAGCTAAAGTCGCTAAATTTAACACAGACAAATGTACGGTCTTAAACTCACATTCAGGGAAAAGAAAAGCATCTATTTGAGATGAACCAGATGTCGGTGAACAGCCATTAATATGAAATATCAAAGGGCATTTGTTGGATGAGTGTAAGCCCAACAAAAGATAATAGTGGGATATATTTGCTAAAAATGCAGATGCAATGGTGTTTTAATAGCATTCAGAGAGGTATGCATCCAATATAAGGAAGTAATTATCTCTCTTCAATAAAACCAAAGAAACTTATCACAGTAATAGAAAATGGTTGGTGTTTATAGATTGTTCAAATGATTGCATCTTTGAAATTAATGACTGGAGTGGTCATTATATTAATACCGTAAATCTGTCTCTAGTTAGTGTCCATTTAGAATGAAAGGTGTGAAAGATGTTTTGAAAGATATAAAAAGCAATGTGCTGAAAGGAAATGAAGTCCACAAAATTGACCTTCATTCTCTCTTTTGATTCCTGTAATTCCACTTGTGTTAAGGAGGCTAGTAGACCAGTTGGCAGATCTTTTCAAGGAATTTGACCCTGAATAGCTTGCTTTTGACATATGGCCAATGGAAAGTCAGACTATAATTCATCTGGGGAGTCTGGTTGAAATGTGCAATGATGGGCATGACATGTACTCAGCAAGAGTGGCACTAACCCATACAAAGGAATTGGAATGCTTACAAAGAGGATGCTCCAAAAAGAGGGGGCAGAGAAAAGCGCAGCCTTCATTTGAAATATACCCTTAGTGAATTTCAAGATACTGGAACATGTTTTAAGGAAATCTGGGCTTGCTTTCAAAAAACAGGATCCATTTATAGTCTGAGGGGAAAGTCACAGGAGGCTAAGGGATGCTGGCTGAGATTCACTTTGAATTCCTTGATTTTCCAAATCTGAAGCTCAAAGTCAAATTTAGGCTTTGCCAACTACTTGAACCATGACAGGAGTTAAAAGGTTTTTATAAGACCTTGAAAAATTATACTGCTGATGGCAACTATAGCTTGACGACTTTAATTTTGCAACATCAATAATGGTCTCTGGGTTGGATAATCCTTGTAGTACTCCTCAATTTCACTCCCTACTACAAACTCTGCATATATTACTTGTTTTGGAAAGGTATGACTCATACAGGAATAACTGTAACGTGTTTTTCTGTAATGTCATTTTCTTGAAGCCATGAAAATCATGACTTGTTTTGTGTTTAGGGATGGATTAGACCCCCTGTAGCTATGAAATTTTCTAAAAGCATATCAGAACTCTTTTCAGAAACAGGTACATAGTATTAGACATGAAAATGGTAGGCACAGATTAAGAACAGGTGTACCATTGGTGGCATTATGTGTATATTTGATATAAAATCATATCATTACACTACATATAATATGCCATATAATAGACAATGATAGATGATTGATTGATTTATAGATAGATAGATAGATAGATAGATAGATAGATAGATTTATCCAATCATTTACACATTATTGTGACTTTATCTTGCAGGCTACTTTTTCTGTAGACTTCCCTCTTATGTCACCCAGCTCTATGATTTTTCAGCTAATATGGCTCTTGCTCACAATTTCAGAAAAGTTGTTTTCTCCTAAACTGGTCTTACCAAAATATTGCTGCATCACCTCTTTTACACATTTTGATACTTCTTCACCATGTTCATTTTTACCTGTTCCACAATAATTCCTAAAATAAACTGGATAACCTAGGTTATATTCTTAACAACCCCACATCTCATTTGCATAGTACAATAGCATCTATCTCTCACTCACTCTACATGTTTCATGCATGCCAGCGTATGGCTCTGTTCAACCCTGTCACTCAGAGACCCTACCTGGCAGAGGCTATGCTATGTAATAGTTGCATCATCTGTGACACCTTCCCCTTTCTCAGTACTTAATTCTGAGGAAAATAAAAAAGTTGAGATGTGTGCAAATGTTGATCCAGACCTCTCTCTAAAGGTGATATAAATAAATTATACTCTCATTTTATTGTTTTAGTTAGTTAACTGGACTTGACTTATTGCAAGAGGGTTGGAAAGTTTAAGAAAGAAAATTAATTTTGGCCAATTTGCCTATTTAACAACTCTAACTAGCCTATAGCATTTGAAGTTCTGGTCAAGGGACTGAAGCTTTGGGATTTCACTTGTCATAGTTAAGCCTGGTTACATCCCAAACTGACATTCTTATGTGCCCTCATGGTGAATTCTAGGGCCTGCTTATGAAAAGCAAAATGTAGAATTCATACATGTGGGTATAGCATCGACAG
This sequence comes from Carlito syrichta, assembly GCF_000164805.1. Lineage (NCBI taxonomy): Eukaryota > Metazoa > Chordata > Mammalia > Primates > Tarsiidae > Carlito > Carlito syrichta. The sequence continues at coordinate 1,033,317 of NW_007246697.1, read as the reverse complement.
TACAAGTCACAATACCAGGGCGATAATCAACAATGCTACCCAAAAGAAGCCTTGTTCTATTGGTACAACATCCACTAGATATGACTGTTAGTGAATGAATGAATGAATCATTAAGTTCATTCATTTATAAGACTATCTAATATATCAATTGAAAAACTGCTATATATTATCTACTGTACGCTGGGAGCCATACTTTGTACCTAAAAATCTGAGACAAGCATGGTTTATTTCTACCCAAAAAGAGTTTTAGCTTTTCTAGTGAAGGAAGGTAAACAAAATAATATTGAAGTTAAGTGTGATAACTGATAAGATAAAGGTTAAATGCAAATGCGCACATATACCCACCCACTTTCACACACATGGCATGCCAAATTATACTAGGCATTTGAGTTACAGGCATCAGTGAATACGCACGTTTAGCAAATTCTGTGTTGTGCCAGATACATCCTGCAAGACTGTGGCAATCCTTCCTTCACCTGCTGGGAGAATTGCTAGTTATGAAAGCTCTCAGCTGAAACATTCTCTACAAATTGCCCTCAGCTTAAAAGAGGCCCCATAGTTAAGGTCATGACCCACTCCTGAGAGCAACCAATATTCAATACTGACCAATCAGGGGTCACAGTGAAGGAGAAAAATTCCCATTACCATCGCCTTAAAGAGGTACAACTCTGAAGGGCTACTCAGCAACAGTGCTCCCTATGGATTCATTAGGATTTTTTTTAATGTATTGGAGTTCATCTCCACCTTCTTTTCCATTATACTCTTTCCACTTCTCCAATAGAAGTTGATCCCAAGGATACTTCCTACTTGCTTTACACTACTTAAAGGAAATTTCCTTCTCAAGAGTGATCATAGGAAGCACACTATGAGATGATAGTTAGAAATAGACCTTTACTTGACAAGCCAACAACCAAAAGCACATCAGATGGATGGTAAAACTTGTATACACTACGACAACCACCATCTCTACCACCACCAACTCACCACCACTACTACCACCTTCACTATCACCATCATACTGTAGTGCTGCCATTATTAAAACATTCACCTATGATGAACTAAGATGAGATAACATGGAAGGGAGTGTACAAGCAAGATCAATAACCTAGACAATTAAAAACATTTGTGTAAAGTAGTAATTATAAGGGCCATAGGATTGTATGGCTGTTAGGAAAAATAGATGCACTGAATAAGGCAATGGTAGATGGAGGGTGATTAATTGACAGTTAAAATCTAAGTGAAAAAGCCAATAGGACTTGAAGACGTGATTCAGGTAAGGTTATTAAGGTTATCCTGGATTATCTGGGTTGGTCCAACATAATTACAAGATTGCTCATAAGTGAAAGAATGAGGAAGGAAAGTCATAGCCACATGAGATGTGATAAATGAAGCAGAAATTGGAGTGCTGTGAAAGCTGGCAGGTAGTCTTAAATCAAAGAATTCTGGTGGCTTCTAGGAGCTAGAAATGTCAAGGAAATAGATTCACTCCTAAATTTTCAAGAGGGAACCCTGCTTATACCTTGATTTTAGCACCACAATACTCATTTCAGAATGATGACTTCTAGAGATATAAGATGATATGTTTGTGTTGTTTTAAGATAACAAGCTTTTGATAATTTGTTACAGTAGTAATAAAAAACTAATACAACCATGAAAGGGGTGCTAAACAACAAAAAAGACAGCATGACTTGATCAGTTTGCCTTTGCCTGCCTCTATCACAGACTGCTCTAGTGCTAAATAATGGTCTCATAAATTTAGTCATGGATGATGGATGATGATTGCACATGGGCCAATGGGCTTCCACTCACCAAAGCCAATCTAATTACCAAATGTCCATATTGCCATTAACTGAGACCAATGCTGAACTCTTGATATGGCATTCACTACTCCAAACATCAACCAAACAGTTATCTAAGTGTTAACATTAGATCTTTCCCATTAATGTAAATATGATATAGACACAATGATGAAGAGGCAGCAGGTTATCTTTTCTAAAATTGGCAAATATTCTAAGTATGGATTTCCCTTTCCTATTTGAGGAGCCTCAGACAGCCCTATTGTCTAGAGCTTACAGAGGGATTGAATGATTAACATTGGATCTACATAACATTTCTTCAGACCAAGGTATACACTTTGGATCTACATAACATTTCTTCAGACCAAGGTAGTCAGCAAATACCCTGTTTCTATCACTTAAATACCACACAAGCTGTCAGGCTGAAAGAACAATGAAAATCATTATTGAAATTCAGCTTGAAATGATCTCTGGATATTCGGAATAACATCCATCAAGACACAGCATACACCCTAAATTAATGACTGCTACATTTTCTAGTGTACCAAATGGGTTGAATACATGGGTCCGAGAAACATGTGGTTGAAGGAGAAGTAGCCACACATATCATTACTCTCAGTGATCCACTTGAGCAGTTCGTGATTCCCATTTCACAACTCTTTACTACGGAGTTAGAGGTCCTGAACTTTTGCCAAAAAGCTGCTGTACATTTATGTTAGAATTCTTGTACCTAGAAATCAACAGTTAAGAAGGAATCATCAGCTTGGCTGGGGTAATAGACTCTGATTGTCAGGGGGACGTAGGGCTGTTTTCATACCATGAAGTGGCAAAGAATGCGTTTAGTATCCAAGAAATCTACTATCACATCTCTCAGTACACCCTCATATAATTTGATGGAAAATTTACAAGTGAAGCATCCATGGCCTGAAGGTCAGATCTCTCAGGATGAGGGTTTGAGTCACCTACCTAGATAAGTTATCTAGACCAGCAGAGGTGCTAGTTAAGGATGAGTGTTATGTGAAATATGCAGCAGAGAAAGAAAGTGAGATTTCGGTGTACTTTCAAGATTAATAGCAGAGCTATTGCTCATCCACTAGCATTCCTCTTGTAAATTTCCCTAGGAAAATAAAGTGACTTGAATCTTGAAGTACCTGTTTCCAGAACAGATTACATAGCAAAAGTAGATCAAATGGTGCATTTCCCCTTTTTCCACTTCTCATTTTCAGGTCTAAGTCACACATTCTCTAAGCTACAGAAACTATTGGTTGCTGAGAGCTCTCGGGAGAGTCATTCTCCCGGAATTTTCCTCAAAAGAAGAGACCTGCCTTACCCAAATACATGACTTATCCTTGGGACAAACCACACAGAATGACTGACTAAAGAGAGAGTATAAACGTCTCAAAAGACAACAGTTATAAAAAACCATCTCAACTCCAGTGATATCCTTGGATTGTAGTGACTGTATGTGTAGTTTAGTAACTACAACTCTTCTATCTTATCTTTCACTCACCCACAGATTTTGATACAAAGCATATTCACCCATAAACATCTTACACTAAAATCTCCATTTGAGTCTACTTAGGGGAAAATTAGATAGAAAACAATTATGTCTAACATATGAGCTATGAATAAGTAGTTCAGGTTTCTGTGAGAGTATAGGATCTGAGAGCAGGTTTTTCTAGGATGCTGAAATGCATCCATGTAAAAGTGATGATTAGAAAGATGTAAATGAAGGTGGTACCTGAATAGGCTGTGAAGAAGGACAGGGAACAGGAGTAGAGGGCCTTTCTAGAAGGACCTACACATGTGAAGAACAGTAACAGGAGAAACACAAAATGTCTCTGAGAGTAAAAGAAGGACAGAGTAGCTGAGCCACAGAAAGTAAGCTGAGACTAGACAGATAGCATCTCATATAAATCACATTAAAGATAATGACCTTTATTCTAAGATCAATGAGGCAGCCAATAATTTTTTGTTAACATGGTTGTATGAATTTGGGCAAAAGGTAAGATGTGATCAGATGCCTATTGTGAACAGAAATTTCAGCCTTCAGGTGCTGGGACTGTTGGTAGCTGACGGCTCTCAAATGAATAAATGGGGAGACAGAGTATATAACTATGGAAGTCCAGGTGGGAGTCTCTGTGAACACAGAAGTGATATCGAATTCAAACCAAGATGGCCAATGATACCACGTAAGGCTTTCTGGTAGAAAACATAACTAAATAGAGTGGGAAAATCAGTCAAATTAAAGAGTGTGAGACAGAGGAGAGAGGTTTTTTAACAAAAACAAAATATGCAAAAGCCTCTGATTGAGAGAGAGGAAGATTTATCAACAGTACTATGACTTGATAGTTATGAATATTTTGAGGAAAAAAACCAGTAGAAATGCAAGAACTTGAGAGCTAGGAGACCATGTCTTCAATAAACATCTAGGAGAGGAGTTTACAGTCTTCACCAAAGGCAAAATAGAGGTCTGTCATGGTATTAAGCAGCATTGGCATGCTCAGAACTTCACTTTATAAAGATCTTACTGGAAGCGACTTAAAAACAAAACAAAAGAATTAAAGAACCATAACCAAATTCTAAAAATAAGCGAGAAATAATCAACAGAGCAAATAGGATACCTACTAAATAGGAGAAAATATCCACAAACTGCACATCTGAAAAAGAACTAATATCTAGAACCTACAAAGAACTCAAACAAATCAGCAAGAAAAATAAATAAATAGCATCATTAAAAATTGGGCAAACAGACATCCCTCAAAAGAAGATATACAAATGGTCAACAAACTTATAAAAAAGATGCTCAACACTAATCAACAGGGAAATTCAAATTAAAACCTCAATGAGATACCACCTTACACCAGTCAGAAGGGTCATGTTCTAAAAATCAAAAAGCAATAGATGGTGCAGATGCAATGAAAAGTGACCATTTAATCCCTTTTGGTTAGAATGTAAATTAAAACTTCTATGGAAATCATTATGAAGACTTCTCAAAGAACTAAAAGTAGATCTACCGTTTGATCCAGCAATTTCACTCCTTGGTATCTATCCAAAGGAAAAGAGGTCATTATACAAAAAAGGAATCCTGAACTTCTGTGTTCCATGTTTATCACAGTACAATTCACAATTGCAAAGATGTGGAATCAACCTAAATGCCTATCAACTGATCAGAGGATAAAGAAAATGTGTGTGTGTGTGTGTGTGTGTGTGTGTGTGTGTGTGTGTGTGTGTACTATTCAGCCATTTAAAAAACAACAAAATAATGCCTTTTGTAGCAACTTGGATGGAATTAGAGGCTATTATCCTAAGTGAAGTAATGCAAGTAAAACAAATACCACCTGTTCTCTCTTATAAGTGGGAGTTGAGTTATTGGTCTACAAAGGCATATAGAATGTTATAATGGACATGGAGACTCAGATGGGGGACAGTGAAAAGAGAGTGAGGGATGAAACATCACCTATTGAGTACAAAAAGCACTGGTAAAGAAAGACGAGACTCTTCACCACTATAAAATACACCCATGTAACCAAAAACCACTTGTATCCCTAAAGCTGTTGAAATAAAAATTTAAAATTAAATCAGTGAAAAACAATGAGAGAAGTCTGCTATCTGATTAGAATGTCAAGTCAGGAAGTGTGTTTGTCAGCAGGATAAACGGGGGATTAATCACAGAATAGGATGTGGAAACTGGCCACCAGAAGCATAGAAAGATAGCACAAAGGTAATTTTTTTTTTTTTTGAGTTAGAGTCTCACTCTGTCGCCCAGACTGGAGTGCAGTGGCCGCTCCCGGTCACCGCAGCCTCGACCTGCTGGGCTCCGGCGATCCTTCTGCCTCAGCCTTCCAAGTAGCCGGAATTACAGGCATGCGCTAACACGCCCGGTTGATTTTTTGATTTGTTGTAGAGATGAGGTCTCACTGCCCAGGCGGGTCTCGAACCCGTGGGCTCGGGCAATCCACTCACCTCAGCCTCCCAAAGGCACAGGATTACAGGCTGAGCCACCGAACCCGGCTGCACAAAGGTAATTTTTACAGTTCGGCAAAAAATAAAAACCTACATGTACATGATAATAAAATTTTCATTACACTTTTGTTCCATCTGAGGATAGAATTTTCAAAGTTTGTTACAAGTACATCATTGAGGTACAGTGAACAACAACCATCCTGGTTTGCTTGAGACTTGTCCAGTTTAAGGAATGAATGTCAAACATCCTAGGAAAACCATCTGTGTAACCCAAAACCAGGCAAATGGTCACTCTAAGAAATGAGTTTCCCTCTAAGAGGTAAGTTTCTGAAGTCAAGGTTTCAGAGAAAACAGACTTGGAGAAAAAGATTTACATACAGGAAGTTTATTATTATTCATGCTTTTAGGAAGAACACGTGTGACAGTGAAGGCAGCACGATGAGGCAAAAGGCAAGTTAAAGTATGATGCAGTCACAGTAGAGCCCACAACTGGTTGTGGAACAGGAATAATCTTCAACATCGTCCCAAATTGAGACATGAGGTCTGTATAGTTATACTTCCACATCACTTGGGGATGTCAGTTTGCCCCCAAGCAGGGAGCATACGCTTGCCCACATTCAAGGTTAATTTCTAACTCAGTTATGAGCCATCAGCAGCCCACATTCTGATTCTGAGCTGCTAGGAGAATAACTTCCATCAGTGGGAGAACTGGCTATGTATTACAGCATCCACTAGAGAAACAATTCTACAAATAATCCCTGGGAAACTCAACGTCAGCGCAGCATGAATTCTTGTTTGCAACTTGACCCTCTGTGAGGGCTTAGAAACCTTTCAGAAAGTCAACTTTCTCTCCTGTACTCTTTTCAGTTTATTTTGGAGGCTATAACATAGCTGCTTATGCACACTTTAATAAACACATTTCCAGCTCCTAGAAAGAGAAGCACATATTAGATATTAGATGGAGGTGCTGTTCACTTTTTTACTTCGACCTAGTGAGTGAAGTCATCTCTTTATTCCCCTGCCCTTTTCCCTCTGCTTCTCCCACTCAGGAAACTTTTGCCAACATCAAAGTGCAGCCTAACAGTGGAGAACTGACTTAGCCATAAGGATTTCTCATTCCTGTGATACATATGATCTTTTTCTTGGGCTGTCACTTAATTCTGCTCCCTGGACTTGCCTCTAAGGTGCTGAGGGAGAAACAACTCTCTCACTTCAAAGAGAATGCCTTTTTATTCTCAAATTATCACTTAACAGACAGGATGATATCTCTCAGACCTTTTCAAATTACCCAATGGGTTTCCAAATACAGGGGAAGACACAGGTTATGTCTCCCCACGTTGCTGGCACCCCATGTGCAAATCACAAGAAGAGAAATGCAAATCATTATTGCTAATTAAAACCATCTAAGAAATGAGTTGAGCTAAATTATCACTATGTACAATTGGATCATAAAGATTTTATCTTTAAAGCCATTTATTGGATATTGCTTAAAACCTTCTACTTTGGAGTCAGACGGCAAGGCTTCCAATTTTACCACCTCCAACGCTTACCAGTGTTATTTTGAGCAAGTTAAATACATGAACCTCCAATATACCATTTGTAAAAGAAGGTTTATAATAGGCAGCAATATTATTTGTAATGTGCCCAACCCCCTCTTCTGTGACAGTAAACCCATTCCCCTGCTGCAGTTGTTGACTTGTTCTGGTATACATCTGCACAATTCACCAAAAGATTGACATTGACTGATGAAGGCCACCCTGAAGTGTCTGGAGGTATATACCCTCAACTCAGACCAGCAACAGATTCTGAGACAATGATCTATCTTAATTCTGACCAAATAATTATGAAAAGTGTTCCATTGAGAAATGGGAAATTTTTCCTTATAAAAAAAAGACAATCTTTTCCATTATCTGTATGTTGTTGTGTTTACATGTACTTCATGAAACAAATATAGTCATCAACAAATCATACTGAATATTAAATAGCACAAAGTCATCAGAGCAGACATAAAGCAAAACAAAAGTAGACTAATACTTTTGGTGACACACATGGTTGTCTAAACTAAACATTCTAGAGTTTTCTCTATCATAAATTTCCAATTACATTAACACATATCACCATTTAGTGAGTTGATTCAAGGTTTTTCTTATTTGCAACCACAAAACAGACTGTGTGTGCACGTTTATGTGGTGAACAGGATGGGAAGGAAAAGATGGAGAAGAAGAAAGGGAATGAAAAAAGAAAGGATGGAAAAAGAGGAGGAGGAGGAGTCGGTGGAGGAGGAGATGGAGTAGGAGGAGGAGGGGGAAGAGAAGAGGGAAAGGAAGGAAAGAGGAGGGGAGAGAGACTATGTGTCTTGTGATCCACCTTAATTCTCTAGGCCCAGTCCCTGAGTTAGCTTTACATATTTCCCCTATACACTGCCAGCTTTCTCTTTTATTTGAACTGGATTGAACAGTTTCACTAAAAGGGATCTGAAAGACTAATATTGATTAATTTATCTTTCAAAGTTCTTAGAATTCTTAAGAGTACAATAAACACTCAATGGCTATTAGCTATTCATAGCATTCTTAATTATGAAGATAATCATTCTGTTCTTTCATCTTACCATTTCTTATGAAACTGAAGTCGTGGTTCTTTAAACTAGTTTAAATTAATATCACCTATAACACTTTTAATAAATAACGCAGCCCAGATTCTCACTTCCACTATAATGTAGTAACTGGTTCAGGTCTTTAATGGAAACAACTAAGAAACTAGATAAAATATGTGAATCAACTTTTGTCAGAATTTTACAACAGGCAGCAAAGGATCATAATATCTGAGAGACAGAAAGTAAATGAAGTAAACCTTACAATTTTCCCAGCTTTCAGTCTGGAAAAACAGTTCAGACCTAGCACATGGAGGAGGAGCCCCAGCAATGCTAAGCAATATTCTTAAGATTAGGAAGCAGATATCTGAGTTAAGGGAGGAGAAAATATGTCCTAAATGCAGAATAGTGGAAAGGATAAAGGTACACAGAAAAAAAGAAATCTGCAAGAGGGCTAAAGAGTCAATTTTGAATACAAAGGTGTACATGTGCAGGGGACAATTTTGTAAACCCAGGAAAAGGCACAGTAAAAGGCAAATTGGAAATAAATAATTCTCAGAGCTCACATAAGGCTGGGAGTCTTTTTAGTTCTGACCAATATGAGTGAGAGATTGTTTATTGAACATCTAGGATATTCTATAAGCATCAGATAAGTCACACCTTAGTAGGAAGTCAAATCTACCTCTAGAATAATTATTACTATAGACAAATACTAGCAAAGTATAAATATAAGCCAGGATGGGTAGTCTCAAACTGATGCACAAGCAACTTAAGAGCCAAACAAAACAAAATTCAACATTTTTTAAGATGACAAAACCTAGACACTCAACAATGTGATATTCACAATGTTCAATGCCTACTAAAAAAATTAAGCAGATAATTCTACGTAGTTGTTATGATTATTTGTGTCTTCCCCAAAATTTATATGTTGAAATCTAACCCCCAATGTAGTGGCATCTGGGAGTGAGGCCTTTACAACTTAATTAGGTCATGAGAATAGAACACACATGAATAAGATTAGTAAGTACCCTTACAATATGATGCCAAAGAACTAGCTTGTCATCTTTCTGCCAAGTAGGATACAAGTCACCTGTGTGTAATCTGAAAGAAGATTTTCATCAGAAAAAACCATGATGACATCCTGATCTTGGACCTCTATCCCCTCAAATTGTGAAAAATAATTGTTTGCTGCTTAAACCACTCAGTTTATGATAGTTTGATATAATAGCACAAACTGACTAGGATATTGCCAAGGCAATACCAAGTTTGTAAATGTAAAACCCAACTAATAAAACAAAATAAACAATAAAGAACAACAAGAAGCCGGGCTCGGTGGCACAGCCTGTAATCCCGCGCCTTTGGGAGGCTGAGATGAGTGGATTGCCTGAGCCTGCGGGTTCGAGACCCGCCTGGGCAGGGAGACCTCATCTCTACAATAAATCAAAAAATCAGCCGGGCGTGGTAGTGCGCGCCTGTAATTCTGGCTACTCGGAAGGCTGAGGCGGAAGGATCGCAGGAGCGGCCACTGCACTCTAGTCTGGGCGACAGAGTGAGACTACAACTCAAAAAAAAAAAAAAAAAAAAAGAACAACAAGAATAAACAAAACCCCAGACATTCAAGTTTTGCACATGGCATTAAGATAATAAACAACAAAAATTAAATTGCCTGTAGGTAGAAAAATAACACCAAATTCCTACCAGCTTTCTCTGTGCTTCCTGGGCATAACAATTTAGAAATACAAACACTGTTTGATAAAAAAACAAAAAAACAAAACCTGCGGATTCGAGACCTGCCTGGGCAGCGAGACCTCATCTCTACAATAAAATCAAAAATCAGCCAGGCGTGGTAGCGCATGCCTGTAATTCCGGCTACTTGGAAGGCTGAGGCGGAAGGATCGCCGGAGCCCAGCACGTAGAGGCTGTGGTGACCGGGAGTGGCCACTGTACTCCAGTCTGGGTGACAAAGTGAGACTCCAACTCAAAAAAAAAAAAAAAAAACCTGTTGAGGAGAAAAGGGAAAGTTACCTTTAGGTCTTATTTTTTTTGTAAGTTACATCAGACAGAGAATGTCTACCATTTTTGTGAAAATGATGAAAAACCTAAAAGTAAGTCAAAGCATTGAATACAGGGAAAAGGTGAAAAAAGATTTTGTGAGAAGTGGATGAAAAGAAAAGGCACCATTTGAAAACTTCATGGAGAAAGGGGGACAAGAAAATAAAGTTCAGGATGTTACAAGATAAAATATAGATATTATAAAAATATAATAAAACCTCCCCTCCAGTTCCTTCTCCCACCCACACCCAAACTAGAAAGAAATACATTTTGCTCTTCTGACAGTAGAGGGCAATCTTGAACTAGAAATATTTTGAACTATTCCAAATTGTCAGTCTGACCTTAAAAATGCAGTGAGGTAGACAATCTTCATCTAGTTGAAGTGGAGAATTATATATGTGAAAATCTGTAAAATCTGTAATATAACATTAAAAACTAAGTATAATAAAGTAGTTGGGAATATGGAAATACAATTTGGTGGCTTTTTTTTGTTGTTTATTTATTTGTCTATTTATTTAACAGACAGGATCTCCCTATGTTGCCTAGCCTGGTCTTCAATTCCTGTGCTCAAGCGATCTCCCCCCACCCTGGTCTTCCAAATTGCTAGGATTATAGGTATAAATCATGAGGCCTGACTGGCAATTTGAATATAAATTCAAAATCCATGAATAGAAATGGACAAAAAGGGATGAAATTATCTCTGAAAAGAAATAGAAGGAAAAAGACAAAATCATATTAAAAATTAAGACTGACTTATGCAGTGCCCAAAGTAAAAGATATTTGAATGAAAACATTAAAAAGACACTAAGTTAAATAGGGAAACAATACAATAAAAATGAGTTAAATAAGTAAAAATTATGCAAGAAAAAATGATTGAAATTGAAGATATTCAAAGGGAAAATAACATCTGTATAATCAGAGCCCTTGAAAAGGCTAAGATAATGGTAGAAAATGCATATTCAAATGCTTATACAAGCCGACTGGGTGGCTCAGCCTGTAATCCCGCGCCTTTGGGAGGCTGAGGTGAGTGGATTGCCTGAGCCTGCGGGTTCGAGACCCACCTGGTCAGGCAAGACCTCATATCTACAATAAATAAAAAAAAAAATCAGCTGGGTGTGGTAGCGCATGCCTGTAATTCTGGCTACTTGGAAGGCCGAGGTGGAAGGATCGCCGGAGCCCAGCAGGTCGAGGCTGCGGTGGCCGGGAGCGGCCACTGCACTCAAGTCTGGGCGACAGAGTGAGACTCCAACTCAAAAAAAAAAAAATGCTTATACAAGAACGCTTTCCAGAAATTAAAAAAAAATATATCAACATATTTAAAGGACCCAACAGATATGTGGAAAAATTGATCTAGAATAATAAACTCTATGATACACACTAGTAAAAATCATAGTCTGTAAAAATTTGTAGCTATTCTTAGAGCCTTTAGCGCAAGGATAAAATATCTCACAAGGGGAAGAGTTCAATTGGCTTTGGGCCAACATAAATACAAGACAAATGGAGAAGCATTTTCAATCAATTCTAAGAAAGAAATCATGAAATAAAGCTTGCCTCACATTTTTTCCTTCAGTTTATTCTAACAAAACCTGTCCTTTAAATATCAAGGTTATTTTTAAAAATGTTTTTAAGCACAAGAACTCAGAGAATTTTGAAATCATGAGCCTTTTTTGAGAAATCCAATGGAACATAAGCCTCATTCAACCAAAGAGTATCTGCGGAAATCGAGCATTAATGTATTGACATACTAATTATGGATTTGTATTTGGTCTTAGATGTTGCATTTATAAGACTAGCACTAAGGTGAGCTGAGAGTAGAAGAATAATGTGCTATATATATATTCTGACAAAGTGAAAATTATACTCCTGAGAAATGGAAGGAAAAAAGTGAAGAAGAATGAAAAGAAGAACAAAATATTTGATTATTTTAAAGGAAATGAGTGTGAGTTAAAGTATACCATTGATAAAATGACAACCAAACAGAAATACTTTGAACACGGAAACAGGGGATAGAGGGCTTTTAAAAAGGTATAAATAAAAGATCTTATGGCTGGGTGCAATGACTCATGCCTATAATCCAGCTCTTTGGGAATCCAAGGTGGGAGGACTGCTTGAGCCCAGGAGTTTAAGATCAGTCTAGGCAACATAGTGAGACCTCATCTCTACCAAAAAATGAAAAAATAAAAAAATAAGCTGGCAGAGTGGTGTACACCTCTAGTCCTAGCTATTCAGGAGGCTGAGGTGAAAGGATCACCTGAGCCCTGAAGGATAAGGCTGCAGTGAACTATGATTGTGCCACTACACTCCAGTCTTGATTGAATGACAGAGTGAAATCCACAACTCTCTCTCTATAAATATATTTTTTCAGCAAAGCCACAAAGCTTTCTAGATACTATAATACATTAAAAACTTAAAGAGCAAAACAAATGTTTCATAGTAAAAGAAACATAGAATATGTGTATAATTACTAGTTATATGATAAAATAATATGGAGGAGTTGAGGCTAAGCACATTAATCTTGTCAATACATGCTAATGGATTTAATTTCAACTTTCTGAAAGAGAAAACTGTTTCAATTTAATTAACAAAGTCTCAACTGTATGTTTTTTATTAAAGGCACACCTAAAACCAAATGTATGTTAGTACTGAAAAAGCCTAAAGAGAAAATATTAAGATATATGAGGAAAAAGTAAGAAATCAGAGGTAATAAAATTACTAATACAAGTAGAATACAAACCTAAACATGTTATACAAGGAAAGATTATATATTTAGTGCTAAAAGTCACAATTCACAAGGAACAATTGCAAACATCTATGCACCACATAACATACCAACTAGTAATAGAGTGTTAAATAAACTGCTATCAGTACAAGACAAATCAAGAAAACAAAAAAAAAATAAAGCAAGAATATAGATAACCTATACAAAAATCATTATGGATATATTAGACTATACACTCTGATAATAAAGAATATCTCTTCTACTCCAACACACAGGCAACATTCATAAATATTTAACAGATTTTAAAATGCAAAACAGTAATTTCCATATAGTAGAAATATTATCAATATAACTCTCTGATTATAATTTAATAAATCTAGAATTTATTGGGAAAAACCCTAGAAATTACAGAAGTTTCTGGTTCTTCTAAAGACCCTCTGAACTATTTGACATAGTACATGCGACTCTTTTCAGTCTCTACTTTGAATTTGACATGTTCTGACTTAAATTTAGCCTAAAATTTTGGGTCAGGTTCTAGGTTAAGAGAAAGTCACAACTTTACTTATTTTTCCTCCCAACTCTGCTGGTCAAAATTTAGATTATTTCACCCCTCTCAGTTGGTTCTCTCATATTTCTAACATGCATAGCATATAGTGGCCCAATCATTGTTTTTCTAACACTAACCTGAGATCTAAATTTCTAATGCTAAAAATACATGATAACTGAAATCTCAGAATATGTTATTTGTGAAATGCCAGTAAATTACAATTGTTGATGAGAAAAACTTTTTAGCTCACTATATTGTGTTGGAGCAAAATAAATAAATAAATAAAAAGGAAAGGGGAATGTCTTTTGCAATCTAACAGGATAGTTACTCTAAAGGATGCTCAGCTCATGCTAAGAAACTGATTTAACCACCAATTTTTTCCATAGTTTAGATGTTCTCACCCTCCTTTCAACTAGGAATCTTGCCAGAGAAGTAAATAGTGCGTTAAATACTCAAATGTAATGTGACATCAAATGAATGAAAACTATACTGATCTATCTATATATTCTATTATTTAGATATCTATTTAACTACTAGCTACATGGGAGATGTTCTGATAGACTGTTGCTCCAAAGATATATACAACAAAGTCCTCCCTTTCTAGTAACTTATTATCTACTGAGAAAGACAAAAGCACAGACAAGACAGTCAGTAAAGTATAATGCATATTATCATGGATATATGGGCAAATTCAAAAGTACTATGTTTGAGATGGAAGAGCAAACAAGATAAGTGCCTTCCAAAGCAGGTGAAAATTTGGGTGCAACTTTGGTGAATTAAAAGATAGTTTCAGACACTGAGATACCACCTAACTCCAGTCAGAATGGCAATTATCAATAACTCAAAAAATAATAGCTGTTGGAGAGGGTGTGGTGAAAAGGGAACACTCCTACACTCTTGGTGGGAGTGTAAACTAATGTAACCTCTGTGGAAAGCAGTATGGCGATTCCTAAAAGCTCTAAACATCAACCTCCCATATGACCCTGCAATCCCCCTACTGGGAATATACCCTGAAGAACTC
>NW_007246697.1:1013844-1018461 GCF_000164805.1 Carlito syrichta | reverse complement strand
ATTAAGAAAATGACTGACAGTGGTGGGAAACCATGGGGGGGGATGGGACTAATGGTAGTAAACATCTGTCTGGGGATGGGGAGACTCCTGTTATCAACAAGGGGGGTTAAATGAAGCATATCTATATACCTAACCCTTAACTGTACCCCACAATATCAAAATAAAAATATTGATTAAAATAAAATAAAATAAAAGATAGTTTCGGGGAGTTCCAGTAAGATGGCAATGGCATAGGCAGGACCGTGAGATTTTCCAAAAGTGAGTTCCCCAAAAGACACTTACTTTCCTTCCCCCACCCCCTGCCCACTGCCATCCACACCGGTCTGAGGCCTGGAGATTATTGAACCCATGCAAGGCTGGTTATTGAGTCCTTTTGGCTGCTACTGCTCCACTATAGGTGGCTCTTGGTCCCAACCATGTGGAGATCCCAGCTCCCTCCCCGGCTACAACGTCTCACCTGGCGGCCCTTGGATACCACCTTGTGGAGATCTGGGTTCCCTTGCTTTCTACACTGATCCGCCCAGCACTCAGCCACTGCCAGCTCTCTCCCTGACTGGGCACCCAGCAGCCCGCCCTGGGTTCTGGGCCACTGCCTAGCCCTATTTCAAGCCACCGCCAACCAGGGAGACTCTAGGCACCTGCTCCTCAGAGATACCAGCTCCATTCCTGGCTGAAGTGCCCTGTGCAGGGCCCAAAGCCATTGCCACAGCTCACCACCTGCCCTTTGGAGAGCTGGTCCCCGCTCTGGCTGAGGCACCCAACGTGGGATCCCATGGTTGTGTAAGGAAACAGTATATCTTAAGGAGGTGCTGATCAGCTGCTCTCAACTCTCAGCTCCAGAAGAGGGAATTCCTAGCTCCCTCCTCTATCCCAGGTGACTGGTGGCACACCAGATCCAGTGCCCAGCTGTGCCACTGATCCCCAGTGCCAGGTGCTGGAGACACACCATCACAGCCCATCATAGTGGATCGCCCATGGACCAGACAAGTGGAGAGAAAGGACAGGTGGAAAGAAAGGATCCACAAAAGAGGAGTTGCCCACCTCGGCCATTTTCTAGGCAGTCTCCACCTTAGTTTCTAAGGTAATGCCGCTAAACAGGAGACAAAAGATCCACCTCTACACTGAATCAAATACAGGCAACTCAGGCCTGCCGCAGACCTCTCAGGCAGCAAGCCAAGGGAACCAACCCAAGCTTGGAATAAATCTATCTGCCTACAATGAAAGCAAAGGGGAGAGGCTACAGATCAGAATGGAAGAGACTTTAGACACTCAGGAAAGATTCCAGTGCTAGTCTGGCTTCTTATTTTGATTTCTGATTTTATTGTTTTGACTGTTTGTTTTGCTCACTTTTGCTTGCTTTTTGATTTAGATTACCTGTTTGTGTTGGGGAAAAACATATCAAAAGGCATGATTTTATTGGACTGTCTATGTGATTATTGGTATGCTTTAGGGAATTTTCTTTGTGTGTCTGTTTTTCACTCTTTTCCAGCCTTGTGTCTCTTTTTCACTCATTAGTTGGTATGTATGTCTGTTTTCCCTCTAGTTCTTCTCTCTCTCTTCTCTAACTTCCTCCTAACCCTCCCTTCTTCCATTATTTTCCTTTTTTGTACTTCCTTTTGTTCCAGGGAGCAAACCTAAACCCTGCTGCATGGACAGATTGTAAGGCAATGGGAAACATGTTCCAGTGTGCCCATACACCTGTTGGTGGATACTTGGATTTGTGGATAGATTCTGAATCACAGTTTCCCCCTCAATTAAACCTCAAAACTGCAAAAAGAACAACCCACAACCCACAGTCCAACCTCAAAGGTGAACAAAGCCAGAGAACCCTCATAAGGCAGAACAGGACATTGAACAAAAGAAGTAAAAGCAACCCCACCTTCCCTGAAAAACAGAATTAAAGAAGGGGAAAGGGGGAGAGAGATAATTCTACACAAATGAAGAAAAACCAAAAGAAGAACTTGGGTCTCTCCCAGACCCCTAAGAGGGTAGACACTGAGAAAACTGACTTAGGAATGTAAACAGTGAAGAGCCCCCAGAGTGACTGCTCTCAAACTACAAACTTAGATATCAAGACATTAATGGAGAGTTTTAAAATAATTGAAGAGAGAGAAGAAGAAACTAGAAAGGAGTTGATAACTGAGATAACAGTAATAAAGAATGCTATGAATGAAATAAATAACAAACTGATAAGTATGGAAAGAAGAATTAGCCAAGCAGAAGAAAGAATCTCAGAGCTTGAGGACCACAATATAGAACTCACTCAAACTGTCAAAAACTTAGAAAAGAAGCTTAAAAAGACAGAAGAAAACCTTCAAGATATGAGCAATCAATTCAAAAGACCAAACCAAACAGTAATTGGTCTTCCTGAAAAAGAAAGAGAGACAGAGCCCACCCTGGAACAAACATTTCATGAGATTATTGAAGAAAACTTCCCTCATCTCACCAGTGATGTGAAAATTCAAACACAAGAGATTCAGAGAACCACTGCAAGACAACAAATGAGAAGACCAATGCCCAAACACATAATAATTTGCCTAAACAAAGTAGGTATAAAAGAGAAAATTCTAAAGACAGCAAGAGAAAAAGGCCCAATCACCTACCATGGAAGACCAATTAAAATAGCAGCAGATTTATCTATAGAAACCCTGCAGGCTAGGAGAGCTTGGAGACCTTTCTTCAAAGTTCTAAAAGACAAACAATTTCAACCAAGAATAACCCACCCAGCCAAGCAAAGCTTCATCAGCGAGGGAGAATTCAAATCTTTCCCAGACATACAATTCCTAAGACCTTATGCTGCCACCAGACCACCTCTATAAGAAACAGTTAAGAAAGTAGTAAACACAGAAGAAAAGGAAAAAGAAAAAACAATGTTCTTCACAAGAGTACAGGAAAAAGAGTAAAACACACACAAACCAACCTCAAGACAGACAACAAACAAAGAGGAAAAACAACTCAATAAGAACCTTACAGTAGGGATCAGCTCTCACATTTCACTAATCAGCCTGAATGTGAATGGACTAAATGCACCAAAGAAAAGTCATAGAATGGCAAAATGGGTAAAATATCACCAGGCAACAATATATTGTCTTCAAGAGACCAATCTCACTAGAAAGGACACTCACACACTCAAAGTAAGAGAATGGGAAACAAATTATCAGGCAAACAGAACACAAAAGAAAGGAGGAGTCATTATCCTAATTTCAGACAAAATACCATTTAAGTTATCAAAAATTAAAAAATATACAGAGGGCCACTACATAATGATAAAAGGTTCAATCGATCAACAAGAAATATCTATCATAAACATATATGCACCCAACGTAGGAGCGCCAACTTTCATAAAGCAGCTTCTAGGAAAACTCAAAAAAGATATTGACTCTAACACTATCATAGCTGGGGACTTTAATACCCCATTCATAACCCAAGACAGATCATCAGGACAAAAAATCAGCAATGAGAGCCGTAACCTCAATGTGATTCTTGACCAAATGGACTTAATTGATACCTACATAACACTCCACCCAAAGACCACAGAATATACATTCTACTCATCACCACATGAAACATACTCTAAGATTGACCACATACTTGGCCATAAATCAGGCATAAACAAATTTCAAAAATTGAAATTTTATCATGCACCTTCTGAGACCACAGTGGAATAAAAATAAACATCAACACCAACAAGGTTCCCCCCAAACCCACAAAGACTTGGACACTAAACAGTATGATGCTAAACAACTCCTGGGTCAATGATGAAATCAAAACACAGATGAAAAGATACCTGGAAGCAAGATCAATGGTCCCCTAGCTAGACTGGCCAGGAAAAAAGAGAAAAAGCCCAAATAAATACAATCAGAAAAACAAAAGATTAAGTCACATCTGACCCTGAAGAAATACAAAAGACCATTAGGGACTGCTATGTACACTTGTATGGAAACAAACTTGAAAACCTTAAGGCAAAGGAAGACTTTCTGACACCACAAAACCTGCCTAGGTGGAAACAAGAAGAAATTGAGACCCTAAATAGACCAATAACAATCAAGAAAATTGACTATGAAATAAGTAAACTACCTACAAAAAAAAAAAAAGTCCTGGACCAGATGGTTTTCCAGCAGAATTCTATAAGACATTTAAGGAGGAACTGATACCAATCCTATTGAAAGTATTCCAGGCAATTGAGAAAGATGAAACCCTCCCCAAATCATTTTATGAAGCTAACATCACATTGATACCCAAGCCCAGTAACCCAACAAAGAAAGAGAACTACAGGCCAATATCTTTGATGAACACAGATGGCAAAATTCTCAACAAGATCCTAGCAAACCAGATTGAACAATATATCTCAAACATCATCCATCATGACCAAGTAGGCTCCATCCCTGGGTTGCAAGACTGGTTCAACATTCACAAGACAATAAATGTAATTAAATACATCAACAGACTTCAGAACAAAAACCACATGATTATATCATTCTATGCAGAAAATGCTTTTGATAAAAACCAGCACCTATTCCTGATAAAAACCCTTGAATATCTAGGCATACATGGAACACACCTCAAAATAGTAAAAGCCATCTATGAGAAACCCACAGCTAGCATACTCCTAAACAG